>NW_010249347.1:0-24684 GCF_000690775.1 Eurypyga helias | reverse complement strand
AAACTGGAAATGAGGTGGCAGCCTGTCCCAGGCCCAACACAGGGACTGGGAGATGTTGTTTTCCCCGTGTCCAGCCATACAAAGTGCATGTCAGCCCAAGTCCCAGTGTGTCTGAGTGAGAATTATCTGACCAAATGTCTAGGTTCTTCCTTTTCTTATCAGGGAACAGAAGGCATTTCAGCAGCCCTATTTTAGATGCCTACTTTAATATGAGTCGAACTGCACCTTTGAGAGTGCTTATTTCTTTCTACCAACCATAAAGAGATCTTAAGGTAACTAATTCAGATGTATGTATCACCACCAAACACTAAAAGGTAGTTGAGTGGAATCCATGCTACATGTCCACAACACCAAAAAAAGCACTGCAATTAATGACAGTTAGAAAAAAAGGTGTTTTCCCAGTCCTGACAAGGAGCCACTCTTATTTTTTCATTCCTTAGAAAAAAAGAGATCTCTGTGAAGAAGCTTACAGTGGTGACCATCCAGCATCAGGCCATACTGGCAGGTTTCTTGTCTAGACCTTTCAAGTTTGCATCTTTCTCAAGAATATATTTTATATATGTACATGTGTGTGTTAATAAAAAATTAAATATAATATAAAAAATTATAATGAAAAATAAATGAAGATATTCCTTGATCTAAATTTTAGAAACCTGCCTTTAGGGAATATTTATTATTTTCTGGAATACATAAGAATTTTGATTTGACTGAATATGAACAATAACAGAGCAAAATAAAGGCTTTAATTAATCACTGAGTGCTTGTCATTTTGACAACTAAAGAATCGGGAAGCTGCAACGAACCAAAGTGAAACAACATCAATCATCCAGCTAAAATAAATAATTTAATAAAAAAATCACTGGGTAACTACAAGGTCTAAGGAGCTAAAATAAAAAAGAGAGAAAAGAAAAACAGGGCATCAGACAATGTACACCTGACCCTATTTATATTAATATTACATAACTCTGGCAATCTCCATCACATCCTGTGCTATGCAAAATAAAACAGCATATTCATTCACCTTGGAGACAAACATCACAGCTTTGTAGAAAGCAGAATAGGACAGGTTTGCAATGACATTAATATATTATTTTATCATGTTTTGTATGAAGGTAATTACTCTCATCAGCAAACAGAGAAAAAAACCCTGAATAATTTAGTTGCCATCATGCAGCATCACAGGCAGGTCCAGCAGCCCATTTGGTTCTCATCTCACTGCATCTGCAATCAATCAAAGCCAACAATGGGGAGCATAGACAAAAATTAAGAGTTAACAAATGCTGAGCAATGAACACAGTGAGGAATAACTCTACGTCACCAGCAGTGACTCACTCTAGATAGTCCTCTGAAAACTTCAGCTCAATCTGCAGCAGTGGTCAGAATGATAAACAGACCATTAAAAATTAGCAGCATAAGGCAGGGGATAAAATGGAAAACATAATGTCATTGTAGAAATCCAGGGTGTGGAAAAGAAACCTTTCCATAAGCAGCTATAACAGGGCATTGTTAGGGCAGCGCTAGGGGAGCTGAGCCTCCAGTCTGACACAGTGGAGCAGTTTTTGTGGTTTTGTGTTCTGTAAGATTTATTTGGATAGTATGTTGGGCTTAAAGCGAGAGTAAACTGCATACATCTAATTTCGTATCTAAGGGCATATGGTACCTCATCGTGTCAGAATGGAAGCTTGAATGAAAAAGCCAGATAATATTCCTTTCCCTCTTTTCACTAGATTAAAATATATATTCCCCGCCCCCCCCCAAGATGCTCGCACAATGTAATTTCCTCTCTTTTCCTTATGGAGCAGAGGAGCTGAAATCCAACCATAAAAAGGAAAAGCGCCATCGCTTCTCCAGAACATTGCCGGACAAGGGCACTGCCAACAACACTGCAGCACAAGTCGCCAGCAAGGCAGAGGAGTGGCAGGACAAGCCTCCATCGAGTGGTTGCACCGAGTGCTAGGAAGATCATGATGCACGGGGCTTTTTCCTCCATGAGGAGGTTTCAGAGTGAAATGTTGAAATCATTCCAAAGTACGGTGTGCGGCAATCCTGCAGTCAGCTAGCAGCCTTCTCCACAAGAGCTCTTCTCTAGGAGCTGAAACGCTCAGCTACCAGCGAGCTTTCAGTAGGCTGCAACATCTGCTGCTCTCAATTTCCTGCTCCAAGCCCGCAGGTGAACTGGCATCTGGTTTAGCGCGGTCGATGGGAGGGGATGGCTGTGGAGGGAAGAGTCCTTCTACCCCAGCTGCTTCATTCATGGGTGGTGTCAGCAGAGCCCTCACACCTGCAGAGACCTTTCTGAAATTAGTATTATGCACTTCTTCATAAATTGAAGCCTTCTCCATCTAACCCAGCCTATTGTCTTCCTTTGGGTTTTTTTTTCCCTTTAGCCTATGGTCCCTTTTTGTTTAAACATGGCGTTTGATGCAACACCCATTTTCTGGGGGTTACCAGGAGATAGCCCGTGATAGCACCCTGGTAAGGTTGGGGCTGCAGAGCCAGACTGGGGACATTCCCTAAACGACAGAGGGGACAGCACAGATCGGGAGAGAGGGAGGGAGCGAGCCGCGGGTGCCAGCGTCGCAGCCGAGCGGCGCAGAGATGGGCGAAGGCACTGGCGTGGTGCTGGGTAGCGATGGGATTGGGTGTGGATGTCATCGCTGCTGGCAGAGATCACAGGTGGGCACAATAAAATGCCATGTTAAAAGATTTTCTAGGCTAATTGTAGTTTCGTTTCTGCTAATTACACCGCCCCGAATCACTGGGTGCAGCACCCCTGCCTGCCACCCCAGCAGCTCTCAGGCATCCCTCACTCCGCTCGGCACCGAGCATGCCGCAACAATCCACTTGTTTGGCCGTCTGCTCGTACATCGAGCCCTGCGGTCCATTCATCATTTTAACCACTCTTCACTCTGCAAAATAACATAATAGACTCCTAAAAATGAGGGATGAAAGAGGCCAGCGAAACCATCCAATCCCTCCCTCTGCCAGCACCGGGCTCTTCCCAGGGAATATTTCTCCAGTATATTTTTCTTACCTATTTTTTGACGTCTCGAGTTTAGGCCAACAATTCTTCTGCCAGTTCTTCCACTTTGTTAATGACGAAATGACAGATAATGGATTTTGTTTCTGAAACCTCTCCACTTTCTTCAGGGGGACATTTTTGCGGTAATAGCATCAGGATTTCTTTCAAGCTTATTTTCAAGGGTTGGCAGCGACGAACAGGAAGTCATCTCATTCGTATTCTCATGCCACGTTAAACATGCAATGCTTCAGCAGTTTAGTTTCTCCACACGAGCTTTCAGCTGCCCTCTGTGCTGCATGGGAAGAACTAGGACCTCAGGCTACAAAGCTTTTCTTTTCCTCACCATGCTAACCCTGGGCTCTTCCAAAGCAGGGAGGCTGTTGTCACTGGTGCCCAAATATGACAAATTACATGTAGATAATTTTATGATAGACCCATCTACCTCCCTGAGTGTGGTGAGAACACTGAAAGGAAGTAACATGGGATGGACTTGAAAGATATTGAAAGTTATGCCTATTTTTTTATGCATATCCCTATAACACAAGTTACCTTAAAAATTGGTGGAACAAAACTACAACTTCAGTTGTCCATTTCTTTTTTATGTATTTGTTGTTTTTATAATAAAATAATGCATTGGTTTTGGCTGGGATAGTAGTTCTTCACAGTAGCCAGTGTGGGCTGTGTTTTGGATTTATGACGAAAGGTGTTGGTAACACAGGGATTTTTTCATTACTGCTGAGCAGTGCTAACACAGCGTCAAGGCCTTTTCTGCTCCTCACACCATCCCAGCAGGGAGTAGGCTGGGGTTGCACAAGTCATGAGGGGACACAGACAGGAAAGCTGACCCCAGCTGACCAAAGGGATATTCCATACCATATGATGTCATGTTCAGTATATAAAGAAGGGAAGAAGAAGGAAGAGGGGACTTGCAGAGTGATGACATTTGTCTTCCCAAGTAACCGGTACATGTGATGGAGCCCTGCTTTCCTGGAGATGGCTGAACACCTGCCTGACAATGGGAAGTGGTGAATTAATTCCTTGTTTTGCTTTCCTGTGTGTGCATGGCTTTTGCTTCACTTATTAAACTGTCTTTATCTCAATCCACAATTTTTCTCACTTTTCTGATTCTGTCCCCAGTTCCACCGAGGGGGAACGAGTGAGCAGCAGTGTGGTGCTTAGTTGTTGGCTAAGGTTAAACCACAACAAATGATCATAACGTTCACATGGCTGTAGGAACATTTACATACACAGAATATTATTAAAGAACTCCCTCCCTGTGGCATGCAAAAAGCAACAGCTTCTTGACAACAATTCCCATTCCAGGAAAAACTTAGATTTAGGAGAAATAACTCTTTGAGAGTGATGTTAATAGCGAAACTGTGTGCAGTCTTTAAGACTGGTATTTTCAGATTAGTTTAATGGGTTTTGGTACCTTATCCCTCAGGAATAGCTGCGTCTTAACACCCCACAGTTACCCAAAACTAGCTACGTGTCATGCAGTACATGGCCAAAGTGCACGTGGTTCTGCTTTCTCAGAGGATGGTACAGAGCAGTTCCCAGCTCCTTCACTAGCTTCTCCCCACATCGTCATGCTGGTATACTCTGTTTTTTCCTTTTCATTTTATGAATGAGATAACCAAGATGAAGCTACTTGAGCAGATAGCAGAGCCATGGCAGTTTCATGTTCCATACATAGGAGTGGTTTTCTCAAAATTCTTGAGAAACAAGGCTATATTCAACATTTTCCACGAATAACTGTACCCCTCCATGCTCAAGCTTTTTACCGAAAATATCACAGAAATTGTCGAAGTTTTGGGGGCAGCCTAAGCCTACTGCTATGATTCACAAACTAGTTCAGGAGTTCTTAATCAAGACCAGTGACAGCACTTTACTAGGAAATCTTACCTTTAATTTCTTTCAGTCTGTCCCATTCTGAGTTCCCTCTGCCTCACTCCACTTGAAAGAAGTTTGAGTCCAATAAATTATTTGCCTTTCATAAATTTTACTTTTACCTTATTTCAGGGGATTTGGATGAGTTTTTTTTAAAAAAAAAAAAAGATAGCTAATAAATATTTGAGTAAATAACATACAGTTACATTGTAACATTTAATTATTAATTATATAATGCATATTATATTGCAGTTATTACAAAACTGCATTATTATAAATTATAAAATTTAAAATTAAGTGTATGTCCTTAAAAATATCCTACTAAATATTTTCCAGCTAAGGCTTTCAATACACCATCACCTGCTAGTCTAAGTGCATTTTAACATTTAAAGGCCTCTTCAAAACCCAGATAACCAGGGAAACTACATTTGAGATAAACATCCACTCTTTGCTTTCCTGCCTGGTATAAATCTTAATATCCCCAAAATGTCTTTCACCGTAAATGTATAAACAACAGAACACCACGAAAAATTAAGTAAGACAAAAGAGTCAAACTTGGCTGCCTTAAGTTTAATATCAGCATCCACATTTAAGTAAATGGATCATAATACTCAGAGATACTGAACAACTGCAGCTCCTACTGCCTGCTATCAGCGGAGTGAGAGAGGCAAGGACAGGAATCAAAGGGGGGAAAGAAAAGACAGGTATATAAGGTTGCCAGAGAGAGGTTAGATTTATGAACACAGTTATTACAGTGTAGTAAATAAGGCCCTACTGTGTGATTTTGTGTCAGTACAATCTAGTTGTCCTCTTTTAAAACGTGCTAAATATAGAGTAAATGTACCAGCAAAGAGAAAATGAATCGATAGGCAAATAAGCACAGCAGTAGTTTGCAAGAAATGTAAAAAATAAAACTCTTTAAAAGCTCTTGAAAACATACTGCTATTTTTTTCTCATTCTGAAGCCTGGCTGGGAACCACTCGCCCAGCTCACCAGGGATCAGAAGGGAAGAGCTGCAAAGGGGATCATGCCATTTGTGTAGGATTAGCACGAGCATTTCCCCAATTGTAACTGAGCAGAGGTCTGACTTCAGCCCAGCTTCGCACTCGGGTCCAGACGGCTCCAAGCCAGACTTGCCTTCTGTAACCCCAGGCACGCGGATGACTTCATGCCACATTATGGTGTGAAGTGACCTGAGTGCATCAGGACATACCGGCAGGAGAAGGGCTCCTGCAGCTCTGCAAGAGGGCCCGGCCAGCAGTGGCACCGTGCTAACTTGCCATACTTTTATTTATTTTATTTATCTTATCACATTTACTGTGTTCACCTACCAAAGGGGATGCAGTTTTATCAGTCAAACAGCCTTGCAGAAGGATGTTGCAACAAAATCCCTAGTGCCCGTGTCACCGACTCCAATCACTGGGTCAGCCAGCAGGATTTCGGCTTGGTGCCTAGCAGGGAAAGGAGTTCAGGTGTCGAGACACTCAGCCTCCCCAAAGTCTGGGAGGTCTTTGGACTGAAGTAGTGGTGAAGTTTAAGACAGATGGCAAGAGCTAGGTATCGCCTGTAAATCCTTATTACTCTGCTCACTTCTCAGAACCTGTATTGCCTCCCAGCAGTTGTGCAACTTACCCGTTGCATCGCTGACAAAGTAAAACAGGAATAACTGAGTTATTGGTGCTCAGATGCTGCTGGCAAGAAAACAGAGCACTTATTTGAAAATCCCAGACTAAAAATTTGTTCCATCTCATCCACAAAAAGCATTCTTTTCAAACGGCAGAGAGCAAGAAATAAAAATTCACATTCACACCTCAGTTCTTAACTTCCTTCAAATCTGGACTCAGGCTTTCAAGACCAAATACAGCTCTGAGTGCTAGGGATAATTGTCCCCATTATACTAGTATTAATTCACTCTGATGACTAACAGACTAACATCAGCATTCCTCTAGGGAATATGTCTGCTAGGACACTATAAGGTAGCCTTAATTTCCACCACTTGAGTTAAATAGCCCTGAAGTTCCTCAGTCTCTAGAGCTATAAATCTGGACTCAGAAGAGCTCCTTTTCTGCTTTGATTAATAAAATGAAGATGCATTTCTTTTCTTATTCATGCAGTGATTCCTTGCCACCCATATCAGCCGTTAGTACAAATGACAATGGCAACATGTCACCACAATTTAGAAAGGTAGAGATCACAGTTCTCCTGAGATGAAATTCACTGCTATGAAAGCCTTTCAGCCATCAATAACAGAGAAAGAAAACAGTGAGATTCTGTAATTATACTCAGAAAATCAAAGAGCAGCCCCTTTTACAAATCAATGCCACATAACCCGTCAGGAGTCATTTACATGTAATCCTATTCTTCCCAAGCCCACAGAGGTCCAAGGGAAATACATCAGTGTAGTCAGGGTCTCTTCTGCAGTATGTCTAACACTTACGATTCTCAAAGTGTACATGTGAAAATAAATTCCATTACCATAACGTAAACAAAATGTAATTGCAGCAACCAATTATAACATCATACAATACCACATTTTTCCATTTTTATCCTTCATATTAGAGCTCTTTCCAAAGACTCCCTCTCACCTTCAGTCCTCCAGCCCTGTCCCTATTATTATTATTTATGAATCATACTGCAGTAGCAGACATACAGGACAATATTCAAACTGTTCCTGCTTTTCAATTATGAATGTGTGTCACTTTTGCCAATAATGAAGGCATTTGTGTAACTAGCTCCTGGAACCAGGAATTGTCACTCAGGCTTATAATGAACTTAATGCTATAAGGCACCAGAAGGAGAGTCGCAGTCGAACAGCTCTTCCAAGCAACCCAGGCATACACAGTATGTGCAGGTCACACGATACACGAGACAGGTCAATGAAACTAGGACACCTTGTTCTCTGACTTACGGGCCTTCAAGGAGCTGTGGACAACGGCAAGGATGACCGTGCTGTCAGTAAGCTGCACACAGATGTTTGCCTTCAATTTTTCCTGCTGATTTTTTGTCTCCTTGAACTTTCCTGGGTCCTTGGGGACTAGGACAAACAAGACCACTACTGCTACTTTTAATATACACATGGAGAAGCCCTAACGCCCGAAGCATTTCTATAATAATGCAATCAAAGTTGAGCACGGGAGGGTGTACGTGGGTATGCCAGGTCAGCACTTCAGTAAGCACACCGACACTTTCTACAGAGGGGAAACTGGATGATAAGGGTATATCAGGACTTCAGGACTTCAACCCCAGCGGTCCCATATCTCCACTTGCATAACAGGTGATGATAGCATTACTGCTGATCCAAGACGACACTTTCTTTTAGAAAGTAATACAGTAAACATAAAACTCCCCTTACGTGATACCATAAAAGGGCTTTATTTTTATGAGGCCTGGAAAAAACAGAAAAACCCCCTTAGAAGTACAACAAAGATATGCAAAGGCACAAGTGGCAGCAAAGGAAATTCTGATTACACATTAATTTTTTCACCATGATAGTGTCAAACACTGGAACAGGTCTTCCAGAGACGCTGCCAAATCCTCATCTTTGTAGACAGTCAAAACTCAGCTGGACGCAGCCCGGAGCAACCTCAGCTAAGCTGGCCCTGATTTGAGCACATAGGTGAGACCATGTGATTTCCAGTGGTCCCTTCCAACCTAAATCATGCCACAGTCCTGAAGACCAGTTGTAAAAGTTTTATTATGGAAATGCTTTTCTGCACCTGTCTGATCCACCACTGAGAGCCTCTTACGGAAAGGTCAGGGGCAGGTATAGAGCCACAGAAAGTGCCTCCTGTCTGTGACTGGGAAGGTCCCAGGCTAACACCATTGCCTTTAAGTAGTCCAACACACTGAACATCAGCTTTTTGCAGGTGTCTGAGCCACTCCTGCAATCTGTGGCCTAAAAGAAGAGTGGGGAGTGATGCTCTAGATGGGAAAAATAACATGAAACAGGCAAATAATTTGAGCTGCATCAAGGCCTTGTGGCACCATTCTTAATTCTATTTTCCATGTGGGCTGCCTAACCTCTACATTACAAGCAGCAGATGACAGCTTTGTCATCTGCATTTTGAACAGGGATGAGACAGGGGCTGGATAAGCTCAGACATCGCTTACAGGCTAGTTTCTGCTTTTGGTTAGCTGTAAGGGATAACTCCCCGTATGCTTCAGCATGGCCCTCCGAAGGCTAATCCCTACCTTAGGTGCAGTAGGGTGCCAGGGACCTAATTCATCCAGGCAGCTGGAGTCAAGCACCACGATGCCTGCTCCATGAACAACCTCACAGGCACACTGAATCCCAAAAGGTTTGTAAAACAAATAATATCAAAGTTGTTACTCTGCATCAGCAGGGAATAAACAAACAAACAAACAAGTATATAAATAAATAAATGGAGACAGACTTGAGCATATAGATGTAAGTAGGAGTAACAGAAAGAAATTAAACAAAGGGAAGATTAGGGTGAAAATCACAGAAAATTCAATAATAGTGTGACATGGCCTCCCATGGGGATGATCTACTGCTTCCAATACTTAAAACTAGACTGGACAAAATAATATAATTCAGGGAATAGTCCTGGACTAAAAAAAGGAACAGACTGCTTTGTCTGACGTGTCTTTTCCAGTCTTTTCCATAGCATTATGTATGACTCAGGATCCCTTTTCAAGTCAAAAATGTCCGTCACTGGCTCTCTGTCCATTTACTCATTTATACATTCTTTTGTTCACCCGAAGCTTTCCGAAAGCATTAACTCCCCAAACCAAAACACAAAGTTTACATTTACAAGTCTGACATTTCAGTAATCATCTGCCAATACTAGTTTTTTCACACATCACTTCTCTGCCTTTGGTTATAATTAAGAATAATACCTCTGAAAACTTTTAAGATATATATTTTAGTGTCACATTAGGTATCAAAAAATAAGGGAGAGACAGAGAGAAAATGACCTTCAGTAACAGGTAATTCGCTGGCTACTTGCCTGGAATGCACATGCTACATTTGATAATGTTCATTTTAAAGTCACAGTAAACTGCACATCTTTTCCTGGGAAAGTTGAGTTTAAATACGAGGGGCGATGAGAGGTATTCCATTTTATTATGACATTAAAAAATAAGTACAATGAAAAATAAACAGCCTTGAAAATTTGAGTGGCTGAATATTTTAGTGTATTATTTTGTGAGTTACGTAACATTTTAATGTTGGTGCAGTGTTTCTTTCTTTTCTTCACCCCACTCCTCTCTCCCCCCTCCAAATGGGATAATGATTCAATAGAATTTAAAGACCTTTTCTTGTGCTGTAAGAATGGCATGCTGAAGAGATTTCCTTGACAATCACAGCTCCACAAAAGAGGCTTTCACAAGTAACACAGAAAAAGTGGAATTTTTTCCATACAGGGAAACAGAATCACCTTTTTGGCTCCCTGAGGTTGTTTTGGTTTGCATCAGCACTACTCCTGAGCCAGATACACAGAGGACAGCATTGTCCACCCTTTCCTTATCCTGCTGGATGAACCTTATTGCCAAAGGCAGCCTGAGGTGGCTGCACCTATGCAAACCAGCAAGGTATTTCCTGCAGAAGCTGGATGCCTGCAAAGCAGATCACACCAGGGTATTCCTGAACCTCCCTGCAGCTACTCCCTGCTGCCAAAATGACCCCATGGACCTGTCATGCATAAGGCAGGACAGACCTTAAGATGCTACAAGCTCCAGCCATCAAAACAGATCCTGGCAGCTCCAGAACAAGACATTTGTAAAATGAGGGTAAACAAACGTCTTTCGGTCCTCTTTTGGTGACTAAACCCACTCTGGCATAAAGGATGAGTTTAGCTGTAAATGTCCTATCATTCCTATTACAAGGACAGGAACAGAAAAAAATTTGCTTCCGTTAGGCTGGAAACATGTAATGCTGTTCTGTCTCACTGAGAGTTTCTACCTCTCCTTCCAGCTCTTCCTTTTTTCTGTTCAACTGCCAGGCAGAGAGAGAAAGATCACTAATGAACCACAGCTTCTCTTCAGGTCATTAGCTGTACCAGAGAGAAAGTTAATGAACCCTAGTATATAAAGACAAAATCAGGTTTTCTTTAATAGTTTCCATACCAAGAGCATCATTTTCTGTTAGTGTAATCCCTGGATGATTTAGTTTGAGTCCCTTTTTTTTTTCGCTCCAGCCTAGTTTTGGAGGAACGGCGCGACAGACAACATCTGGTCATTAAGTGTATACAGATGATGTTCAGATGCTGTGCAGGAAATTCCAGAGGTAGCCAGAGAGGGAGGGGAAGGTAAACCACCTTGAACACGAAAAGTCTTTGGGGGAAATCAGAAATAAAAAGTGGCAACTTGGTGAGGCATTGACCCACAGGCTAATTTCAACAGCAACAACAACAAAAAAGCACCTGCTGAGCCCCTGCCATTCACTGAGACCACAACTTTTCCCTCTCTGCTCTTGCCCCACTTGCAGACAAACATTCAGAAATCAGAGATTTGTGTACCCTTATGCTTTATCTGAGTGATTTAAAGACTTCACTTTACTTACCTCTCATAGTGGCCCATGGGAATAAGAAAGTGCTTTTTCCATTCTATGGGGATACTTATGGTTTTCCAAGCAAATAATCATCAGGCAGGATGTATTTTCTCCTAGCTCTCCAGCATACTAAGCAGAGGAACAGCCGTTCTCTTCTTCACAGCTCCATCAGGACCAAAAGAGTCTACAGCATCCCAGAAGAACTTAACCTCTCCTGGAAATGTTTTGCTTGAGAAGTTATGCAAATCAAAGTTGTGGTGGTAAGGCAATGAAAGAGAAGCAAAAACACCTATGAAGGTACTATGAAACCGAGTATACATCAAAATCAAAGATAGGGGCATGGGCCCAGGTTCAGTAAGTCTCTTCTCTTGGTGTCGTTATGCAAATCAAAGTTGTGGTGGTAAGGCAATGAAAGAGAAGCAAAAACACCTATGAAGGTACTATGAAACCAAGTATATATCAAAATCAAAGATAGGAGCATGGGCCAGGAGGGTCTTCACGGGTTCAGTCAGTCTCTTCCCTTGGTGTCTGAAGTAATTGTATTGATGAACCCCTTTTAGTAAGCTTTATCTGAGAGTACTTGTACCTAGCAGTCCTACTGGGACACTGTCTGGACTGTTACCCACTTCATAATTACAAACTCTATGATATTTTTAGATATATCCATGGACCAGCTTGTGTAATTTACATTCCACAGTACAACAAACAAGAGTGTATGAGGAAATGAGATGCAGTATAATGTAAGAAATGTGGATTGGTATTCTCCAATTGATTCTGCTTCCATTTAATTTTTCAGGTTCATCTGTATTTTATTCCCAGGGAGCTCCCTCCTATAGCCCAGCTTCGAGGCAAATAGAAGACAACAGCAAAGTTCACATCCAAATGAAAATTTCTCAATGTTTTAAATAGATGCTGATCTCAAAGCAACTTACTCCACAACAAACCTCACCAGAAGCAGCTATGTTGCCCGTCTCACTGGATATTAAGCACACTGTCCACAAATCCTAATCTCTTGTTATCTACGTATTGTGCTAACGTCTACCAACACTGAGCACTGTGGAGGTTGCACCCAGTTTTGTATCAAATAGGGAACCAGATTCACTGTTCCATCCTGCATCTTTATGCTAGAGAAATGGATGCAGCCCAGAAAGCAAAAAGGCTGCATCCCTCCCCCAGTTTTCCCTCATTAGTGAGTCGCTTTAAATTATGGCAGAAAAATCAGTGTGTTTCCCAACTTGTTGCAGCCCTGAAATGCTGCAGGCTAAGTCAAAGGCCAATGGACATTCTGGAGAACGAACCTTTTCTCCTCCATTTCCCAGCCATTTGCTCAGCTACGTTTGATAATAATGAGCAAAGAGAGCAGCAAAGACTTGGAAAAGCCGAGCTGGTGGTGTTTGCACACAAGCATTGTTCCACTAGCATTAGTTTTTCATCAGTATTTCTCTAGAGTAGCTAAGCATGGTATTTTTATCCAAAGGCAATTTACTGGTATAGAAAAAGTACAGCAGACAATGCATTCCTACTCTATTATGCATGAACACCCGGTATGTACTCAACTTTCCTCTCTATCTTATTTATCACACTGTCATTAAACCTGTGTCACTATTACTGTTCCCTTATACACGTCACAATAATGCGCCCTTATCAGGATTTCTCTCTCATCTACCGATCTAATAATACACTACCTCAACATTTTGGTGGCTTTGACACAAACAAACAAAAAAAGGTTCAGACACAATATACTCGGGAAAATAATGTTCATGTTTCAGCATAAACAAAAGCTTTCCTTTTTTCCAAGTCAACTTAATGGTTCAGCACTGCTGACAGAATCATTCAATGATGACCAAACAAAGGGAGATGCAAGCTAATTAAAACTTGTGTTTACAGAGGCCTGGTTGGCAAATATTTGTGAATATTTATGGATTTTCAGCAAGAACTGCTGTGCTGAATCACGTGAAAAATTGTTTGGAGTAAGAAGAAAGCGGGTTAGGTTTAGAGAGCTCTGTGAGAGCAGTACCCCCAGGATCAGTCCGACCGGGCAGGCTGAAAGTGCCAGGGAGCCTCCCGGGACACAAACCCCAGCTGACCAACAGTGAAATTGCCTGGTTGGTTCCTGGTGGTGGTTTTGGCTCAGGAGAGCGAACAGCCTCCCAAACGGACCCTAGTAGAAACAGGAAGAACCATTCCTGATGTGCAGCCCAGATGCAAACCCTCCTGTTTCGGAGGGAGAGGGAGTTTAACAACACTTCCACCCGTTTGGCCTCTGCACCCAAGAACAGTCCCAGGCATGTTTAATTTATTAGTAGAAACAATGCCTGGTAGTCTCCAGCTCCACTCTTGTCAGAGAAGATGGTGGTTGTCAGACTTGCCTGAATTTGCTTCCTTCAAAACATTACTTAGTGTCAGGGTTGCACAACAACCAAAATTGTATCAGGCATCTGAAGACAAAAGGGACATGAGGTTCTGGTGATGTATTTCAATAGGGCTCACCACGCAGTTTTATCCTTTTATCATTTGTCAGTGCGGAAGAGGAAGCATGTGAAAAATCATTAGAATGAGCAAGGAGGATGAATAAATTAAGTAAATTAGCATGAACAAGGCAGCTCATAATCCAATTGGAGAAGGTGATTATATATCATACTCAGCGAAACAGAAAAAAAACACAGGCAGGAAGGACCCATTGTGGAAACACAAACTCCTCTGCTAAAAGGAAAATTGTGGGCAGAAAAATGAATTCAGAACAGCATTTTATTAGCTGAATTTGCCTCAACTAAACTCTAATAGATCTAATCAGCGCAGGAGATGAGGACAGGCACCATGTTGTTATTTTACAGGATGACGAAGGCATTGTAAACAAGGGGAGTGATTGAATATTTTTCACCTTATTAAGCCCCTTAACAAGCTAGCTGATTATATACTGTACCTTTAAAAAGCAGAAGATAGGGAGACAGTCTAGTAGCAGAAAAATCGCTAGCAGAGGTTGTATTAACTTCAGCGATGTTTGCAGGTATGTGGTAAAAGTACCAACTCTAAATGCTTTTCAAATGTGAACTGAGGTGTTAGTTACAGAAGTGACACCGAATTAAACTTCTGAGGCACCAGATGAATCGTATCTCTAGAGCAATATATCCATAAAAATGGGAATTTTAATTCAGAATGTGACTTCACAACACCTAACCAACATCAGTTTGGTTCTCTGCTTGGCCTTCATTTTTCCAAAAGTTACATTTATTTTAGCATTTCAGTATTATTTGAACAGCCCTGATTCACTCACTGGCATTGATGATATTGGAATCTTGTGCTTACTGAAACTAATCATTCATATAACCATTACAAACTGTACTAATATCAATAATCATGAAAATCAGCACCAGCATGATAGTGTCCAAATACCAGTGGCAATTGGGCTGCAGTCTGCTGTGCACTGTTTAATAGGTGATGAACAAGACAGTCCTGTCCTTAGCTGTTAGCTGTCTAATAGAATATATAACCAAAAAGGTAGGTTATTTTTGGTTTCCCTTTTTGGCCAGAAGACCTCTTCAGGTGAATGTTAAGATAGCTTTATATATACTTATATAAAATTCAGTCCCTGCAACAGGGCCCAGTTCCTTCAAAGAGCTGGACATTGTACAGTTCTGCAAGATGACCTCCTCTGGACCTCAGTTAGCCTGTGCATTTCATACAACCCTTGGTACTTCTGCCTACCTTTCCTCAATGTAACAGTAAGAGCAAAATATACATGTGAGGTGTGTTACATGAGATGAATACCATCAGAGAAAAGTAATGTGGTTCAAATTCAGTCAGGCATCCTACTAAGTACTGGCTTTTTAAAATTCCTGAATCATGACAAGGTCTGTATTTTCTATCAGAAGCCAGAGCCAAATTTTCAAGGGGATTGCAGCCAGGAGCTTCTGTTTTTAGCAGGAAACGTTTTTGTTTGCTGGGTAAGGATTTGGCTCTATATATTAAAGATATAATAATATTTAGCTGAAAAGGTTTCAAAAATCTTGAAATGTTTCCAACCATAAGCTCTCTAAAATCATGAGACAGGCCATGAAAATCACGACATTGGCTTTAAAATTGTTGTTTTTTGCAACTTAGTAAACAATGGCCTCTTCCCTCCATCACAAGTTTTTTTACAAGGAGCAGGGTTATAATCATCCTGTATTTTAAAATTAAATCTGAGTCTCTCATACAACTTCCTGATTCATCTGTCGATTAAAAAGAAAAAAAAAAATTCAGAAAAGTCTCCCTTTGCCCCAAAAAGTAGTCAATGAGACAAAAAAAAATCCAATGGAACAGCCTAATTCTAAAGCAAAAAACACAGACCTTGTGAGTTATTGACATTACTATGCACCCAAATGCTGGGGCATTAAATATCCTTAGATAGCAATAAATATTCTTATTTTGGCATCTTTACAGCAGTTAGTACAAAACTGATCTGCTTCCAATTTATTCCAACATTTTCATGAACCAATTTCCATTCATATGGAAGTCTCACACTGGAGAGGCACTCTTCCTAAACACCTGCAATTATCTGCCCTTGCAAGCTTCTTAACTTCACAGTTTTCCACTTGTCAAGAAAAAAGTTGTAATCATGATCCTGAACACAGGAATGTGTCATCCTAAATCCTCCAATGCTGTGGGCAGTCGACCATTTTTGTGGATAATGTACTCACATATTCAGCTTGTCCTTAAAGACAGGACGTGTCCTCCTAAGGACTGCTGCTGCAATTCAAGTTCACTATTTCTTATTCTACGTACCGTGGACACACAGAACTGTTCATTTCTCTTCATCTTTGCAGGTACCTTTTATGTATTGGAAGGTTGTTTTCAGATCATCTCTTTAGCCCCTATCAGTCTTTTCAAGATAAGGCAAACCCATTTTTTCCAAGCTTGCAGGCTTATTTTAAAATTTTCATTTCTTTCTTCTGGATATTCTTTAATAGATCCACATCTTGCCTGAAGAGTGGTGTCCTGTCGAAAGCTTATCAGCCCTGAGGAGAAGATTACAGCTTGGACACAACATTCCCATTTACAGAGCTCAGAGTAATAGTTGCTTTACTTTAGGAAGTTAAACTTTCCCCACTGAATTATGTTACATGATCATTTTATCATCAATGTACTCAGTGGTATGTGTTTGGTTATTTTCCCTCACCTTTGTTCTAAACATTCTGATTTTGTTCCCACCTGCATTGTACTATTGCATTGGTTCCTAATAACTGAGGGTATTTTTTTTTCTGTATGTTGTCTGCTAAATGTTTATGTTCTGAAAGACGTCATAATTTTGCTAAGTCACTATCCTTACCTGTCAGTGATGATGTTCATGACAGCATAGTTATTTCATTAAAATACTTCCAGTTCACTTTTTTATTATGTTTACCTTTCAGCAGACTCTTCTGAACAGTCAGTTGAAGATTTCTTTCCTGAAAACCTTACTTTATCACTCTCCTTCCTTGTACTCCTGTAAATCAAGAACTTGGTATTTGAATTATTTTGGTCACCCAGATTGCCTTCTGCTTTCCTTTTTCCAACTAGTTCTTTTCCATTAATCAGGACTCTTCCTGAGTACAGGAGTCTTCCACCTTCTCCTTTCTCTGCTATTAGTATCAATTGTTGTCACCAATAAATTTGAATGAGCCTTTCTCCTTTTATGTTCATATATTGACTGATGCACAGGTGATTTAAGTACCCCATCAATACTAATTACTGTGCATAGGACAAGTCTATGAGTTAAAAGCTGAGGTCTCTGGGCGTTGTTGTGCTACACAGCTTGCTTCCAGAAGCATCAGAGCCCAGTGGCAGCTGTATACTGCTACACATCCCAGAAGAGTCACTAAGTGCTCTCTCCTTTGTTTTCTCTAGAAAAAGGTGTATTTCCAAGACTCTGAAGCCTCAGACATTTTTATTCATTTCTATGAGCTCCCTTATTGAAGGTAAAAGCATAACTGGGAGCAAAGTATGGTATGCTGCCATTTTCATTGGAAGTACCTCAGCCGGGTGCTTACTGGGGTTCTTCAGGATGAAAAGTGCAAAGGAGCAAAAGTACAAAAAGATAGAAACAGACATTGTGGAAATAGAAACAGAAAACAGAAGAGGGCCAAAAAAAAAAAAAGAAGAAAAAAAGAAGAAAAATCTTACATTGCTCACATGTAAGATCCTTAATTCAGTTCCAAATGACCCATGGGGTGCAGCTTTTCCCTCCACTTTCTGCCCTTTTAGTGGGGGCACATCACTGAAATCTCATTCAACCATCTTCCAAACAGCTTGTACAAGCATCTTTTGAGATCCCTGGAAATAAGTCATTCCTCTCCTTCATTTTCCCACCATCCTCAGATAAAATAGGTTATGCCTCTGTTAATATTTTAGAACAGTTTTGCACCCATAAACATTTGAGTCTGAATCTTCACTCACCAGCTCACTGCAGTCTCGATAGTCTAACACATGGCTGGACAGGAGACCTTAACAAAAGGAGGCTAAAACTCAACTAAATATAATTTTATTGCAGAGTACTGTGCATTTTGTGTGGAGTTGAAGAAACAAGCCGGTAGGCAGGTCATCCGTACCAAATTATCTGTGTAGGCTTACAGAAATTTGCTCAAAATCATGAGGAAACATAGGAAATAGTGTCTAAAAGGCCACTGTATATATTTCTGTGCAGAATTTTTACAGGAGCCTGGTTGCTACCATGTGACTGCAAGTTGTTCCAATATGTATGGCAAGAATGAGTGGAATCATATGGTTTGTTTCTCATATACTTAAAATGTAATTATTTTAATTAATTACAGTATTGTAATTTCTCCAGAGGTATACAAAAAATGTGGAAGAAATAAGCAGAGTATACTTATGCCAAATGGAAAACAAGGTAATACAAGAAAGATTAAAAATGCACAGAAGGGAAATTTAAGCGCACAAAACCAGAGAGTAGAAATAATAGGGCTGGCAATGAGTGAGGAAGGCAGCAAAGGGAGACATATTTTTTGGTTAGAATGGCTCTTTCTTTCTAGTGTCAGCGTCTCACATCTGCTGTCATACACTAATGAGAGCTGAGGCCACTATAATGCTGACCCAGCCATAGGTAGCTGATTCATAATGAAATCGTATCTGCATATGGAAAGGTGTCATAGCTATCAGTTAAATCTTCAAGGCAAAACAATTTAGGATCCTGCGTTTCAAGAAATGAGGACAGCCAACCTGAAATAAGAAAATTGTTATTAACTGTAGGACTGACTAAAATGGAACAAAAAAAATGTATTTTAAACTCCATCCATACCACCACCAAAAATTCCACAGTTGCCTGTAATTTAGAAGCTGGATCTCTAATGTCCCAAAATAAGTTCTATGTAAGGAACAGATAACTCCCAGATGTGCAAAATAAGATGATGGAGCAGAAGCCACCACACTCCCTGATACTGGTTTTAATTCTCTGTTACCTGCTAGAGTCATGCTTGACTGAGTTGTAAATAGTGGTGTGTTGACCATTAATAAATTCTACAAACCGGTGTTTTTCTTTCCACATGGTATATTAGGAACACAGAAAAGTCTAGCAAACTGGTGTAGATATAGGGATACTTTCTTCAAGAAACGAGACTTGCTCCACACAGGATACAAGTGCCTTGTAGGGACATGTGTTAGGATGTGATGTTAGATGAGACTCAGCAAGCCGTTTGGACATGTTAGCTCTACCCCATCTAATACACCCCAACAGGGCAGAGGGCTAACTGCATTATCGCATCCAGTTTCCGTGCTCATGCATGCAGACCTTTCCTAAGCAGCTCACTGCTCAAAATTATTGCTCCAGCTCTATCGAGTCACTAGATTTAGACACTCCACTTACAGGTAGCTCATGCTGTACAATCAAAAGTTAAATGCTTTCTCCATTTTTTAATATTCAGAGAATACTGAGAAGCAACACAAATCATAAGAGGAGACAATATTACCCTGGTGAATATTCCAGGTACATCCAAGTTTCATCATTACTTGTGACAATGGGAAAATGCCAAATTCTAGCCCAACAGTCATAAAGTATTCACTTTTCAAAAAATTAACACGGAACTATGGCATGATGTGACATCTGTAGGGTTTTAAATTCCAAGGCTGTAATAGCAAAGAATTCCATGTTTGTTCTAGAGGAAAATGGTATTAAACTGAATTTACACTAGTAAATTGATCAGTGGCATGGAGCATTCCTAGAATTTAATCTTACAGACTGATAAATTGCTAGAACAGTCCCTGGGACAGTTGTGGCTTGTGCCAACTAGCCAAACCCTAACAAATTCACAGACGTGGTCTGGCAGTTAGCTGACTTAGGGAATGAGTTCCAACAGATAAGGTGGATGCCACCACCCTGTTCTGGAGGCTAAAAGGATGTAATGACACAAATGTTATCGAAGCAAGCCAGCTGGCCATCCAGCAAGAGAACAGCCCTACATGCACTTGCTGGAATACAATCAGCTTTGGCTAGATTTTCCCACTGATCTAGCTGCTAAAGCAGGAGGCAACTCAAAACCTGCCAGTGCACAGGATAATGTTTGAAACTTATTCTTTTTTACATCCTTGCTTAAAAACACGAGGCAACCAGCCAAGGAGCAGGAAAATTTTTGTCACCGTGGCACAAAAATAGTGAATAAAAAACAGTGAAGAGTTGGTTATTTTGTCAATACTCCACTACCTGGGAAAATTTTGTCTAACTGATTCAGGAAATATTTATCACAAATCTGTGCATCTTTCTCCTCTGCTCTCAAGTTTCTTCCCAGTGTTTTCTCCTTTCCTAACTTCCGAACCATTTTCAACCACTGGACTCCCGTTCTGTTTCCTCAGGTCCTTGCAATCCTCTCCCTAAAGGAGGTAAGAGACGAAGTGATATTGGGGTATAACGAGAGACAGGACGGGGCAGCAAGAGCTGAAACAAAGAGAGGTGTGTGAGGGGAAGTGGAAGGAGGAAGCCACATTTTTTGACCAGTCTTGGTTTTAAAGGAGTGTTTGAAAGTGAGCAGTGTAGGGATTTTGCAGATGTGGTCAGGAGCACTTGATCTTATAAACAGGGACAATGATCAGGGAGACAACTGAGTGAACAAAAGACAAAAAGGTAGTGGACAAGCATAAGACCCTTGGAATAAGTTTTATATGTTGAACCAGAGAGATTGATATGGAACCTTGTAGGTTTTCTTGAGATCTACCAACAGACTTCACAGTCCTGAGAAGTTACATTTAAATTACTTGCTATCCAGTGGTGTATTGTGTCTCCAGCTTCCTCCAGCCAGGAGGTAAATACTGCAATGGAAAACGTGGTTCTGAATGAGGTAACCACGGCTGGTCTGTTTCCTACTCCTGAAGTTAGACAGTATATCCCCATTTGTAGCATCTGTAATGCCTTGATACAATACAGCAAAATGAAAGCAACATGAGAAAAGGGAAATAAATCTATAACACCTGCTGTGAGTTACTGGAGTGGAAAGAAAACCCTCTTCATCTGCTTTCCTCCTGAAGTGCGTGCACCTTCTCATTCGTGTAACAGATGACTCTGAACTGTGCTCTCACCTCACCAGAAGCAGAGGCTGCTTCAGGAAGCAGGAAATGATTTTTGCAGCCCTCGCTAAGCATTGGCAGATCCTTTGTCAAACACCACAGGGGAAAAAATGCCGTTACTGCAAAGGACATGCATACAACAATTACCTTTAAAGTAGCCATTTCCCCGTCGTCATTCTTTTCTTTTTTCTTTTTAATTCCTAAAATTGAGAATCACAGGCACTTCATGGAGATCCTGGATCAGTTTGTTGTGACCAGGTTTGTCCACACCTGAGGAAGAAATGCAGGGGCAGAAATGCACAAAGTGGATAACGTTTCCCTCATTAGGAAACACCAAGCTCCATCCTCACTCAAAGATGTCCTGCAGCAGAATGACACCCAGAACATTGACAGCCTTTGCTAAATCACTAACTGGTAATTGTCCAAAATTACACTAGAATATTCTGCAGAAATGCAGTATTTCAAAATAGAAACAAAAGAAATATTTGATGTAAAACAGAGAAGAATCAGCAGGTCTGTGAACTCCACTTCAGACTTCACTATTCAGGAGAAAACATTATGTCTAAAACTAGGCTTGCACATAACAGAATAAAGTTCAGGAATGATTATTTTTTTCACTGAAAGTACTTCATTTGCAGAAATTAGAACTCTGACCTTGATGCAACCGGCCTCTGAATAAATTCAAATCTGAATAAAATTGTCCAATCTTAAAAGGTTTGGGTATCTATTTGTTACGGACTCTCAAGCAGCATGTAGATTCTTCTGAAAGTTCTAGGTGGGATAAACAAGAAATATAATGACTAAAACCAGTATCTCCCAATTTTAGGACTACTGCAAAATGAGCGAAACTAGGCAAATATGGATTTTTCAACCTGCTAAGTAATATACCCTCTGGCAACACATTCATTAGGGAAGTGGTAGGGGAGGACAGACAGTGTGTGTAATGAGTAATAAGTGACTATTCATTATTCTAAATACATGAAATTTTATTTATCCTCCAAATTACAAAAATATCTACACTTTTCGGGGTATTCCTTGCTCTACCCATCTCTCCCCAAGTGTGCAAGGTGCTTTACAAACAAATGTTTTCTTAGCATTTAAGGTAGAGTCATGCGGAGATATCCATGTGCACAGAACAGCAGCAGTTTTGCTGTGCTAGTGGAGGGGTAATTAGTGCATGCAGAGCACTGTGTCAACGTTGTTCACGTCTTTGTACAGCTCCAGTGCTGGAAGTAGCATATTCAAACCTAACTTGAGTTCGCCACACAAAACTGCACTCCTTTGGCACATACCCTGCCCTAAGAAAGCAACCCGACTGAGCTGGATAAACACAGGTCTCTCACATAAGACGTTTTGTGCGCTGCTTCCATTATAGACACTTGCCATAGACGAAGGCTGCCATCCTGCACCTAGTTTCACAAAGGTCTAGGGGAGAGGAAAATTTAAAAAAAAATCAGAGACTGGAAAGCAATATTATTGAAGCAAGCCTGAAATTATTTTTCCTGTTTAATGCAAAGCAGTCTGCTGAAGGTAGACATGGTAAATTTTAGACTATGTAAACACATGGATCAAAAAAGAAAATAATCAGCTGATTGCTATGTCCACCAGAAACAGGACAAAAATAATTTATTTAAATAGCAGCAAGGGGCATAAGATATTAAGAACAACTCTAACTGAAAGAATAGCTACATACTTTAACAGATTATTGGAGGCAGCCCTCAACTCACCATCACTGGAACAAACTAGATAAAGATCCATCAGGGCAGATTAAAGAGCAGATGGCTTGATATTGAGCTGTCTAACAAGAAAATATGCATACTTTCTGATATTGAACGCTTTTGAAGAGGAATAGTGAAGCACTGTCTTCCCTGAATCAACAGACAAATTGCTGTCTCCAAACCCTGAACAGTTTAACATAAATAATTACATAAAATGTTCCGTGTACTGTCCTCTTCTGCAGTTGGCACAGGTAGCAAAATGCCCTTGATACTTATTACTAGAGCTCCTTTTTAAACACTTACGTAAGGGTGTTTTTTCTGTGGAGCAATTGGAAAACCTCAGCTTTTGATGAGATTTGGTGCCACAGGCCTTGGATTCTAGACACCCCTGGTGACCTGTGTTCGGCATTTGTAGAAGGGAGGGAGGTTGCATGCAAGACAGGGAGGAGCAGTTGTGTAAAGAAGCAAACAGCTGTGTTTAACATTTCAACAACAATCTTTTGTTTTTAATTTTTTTTCACTAGCATTATTTTTTTCCATATCACAAGCACATTTATAGCCCAATCAATCCCTGTCTTGCATATAGCAGGAATTGTGAAAGAATATACATGCCAAAGTCACCAAATATGCTTCTACATTGCTCTTGCCAAATGCATGCATGTGCGTGAGAAGGCTTTTGGTTTTGCATATATTGACAGATTAGTATATTGTTGGTGGCTCGTTTATTTACCCATCTGGCCATTTTTATATGCAACCACGTACGCTATGATTTTATAAATAACGCTGTGACTTAAAGACACAATCCTCAGGAGAATTAAGAGTTACATCTACTCACTCCATGTCCACAATCATCAAGGAGATAAGGACTTAGTGCAGCAGAATAAATAGTCAAAAGCAGTTTTCATTCCATCTAAGCATAGACGAAAACCATAGAAATATTTTGTTTCTCTCTTTTAAATAGCACATGTAAACGAAGCAGAAGCAGCAGAAGAAGTAGTGCCATCTCCTCTAAGCACTTGGTTCTTTTCAGAGGGACGCTAAACTGCTGAAAGTACTACTCAATGAGAATTCATTTATCCCAAATGATCACTGAAATAGTCAGGTTGCATTAATATAAATGTAGTATCAATGTATAAATGGTCTCTTATCTGCACAGGGAAAAGCATAAACAAACTATTGCGTGTTTTCCATTAGGTGTTAAACTGCATGTTAACAAAACCTGACTTGTCAGCATTTGAATCTGAATTCCAAAATTTAATGATACATCAGGTTTAATGTCCTTCTGTAAGTACATTTTCAAGGAGCAAGCTCCTGAAACTATGATGAAAGGTCATTTTCCTGCACATTTAACATATGAATACCTGAGCTGAAGTCAGCTCAGACAGGACTAAAAATTGGATCTTAACACTGAATTTTGTCGTAAGAACTGATAACCTTACCTTTTGTTATTAATAAATCTCCTTTGTTTCTTCTTTTTTTAATCTGTTCCTATTTCCTTTCCTACTTTGGCACAGTCTGTCTCACTTTCTCCTTATTTTTTTAATTTCTCCCCATTTCCCTTTCCTTTATGCTTTGTTTCCATTCCCTTATTCCTCTTTCATTACCTCAGCCATTCTCATTTCAAAAACATACTCCATTTTACACTTATACCATTACGTAAACCAGACCAATAAGCAGAAGACCAGGCTAGAAATACAACATGGAAATCCCTGATAAGGCAGGGTAGGATGAACATTTGTATTACACTAACATCTTTTGTATTATAATAATAAAAATACCTTATTATGTTACTGAGTACAATGCACAGTATTTTGCTAATATACTACACTGGTCGCTAATCCGATATGAAGGTCATATACACTTCATCTATTAGCTTTTACTATTGCTTTCTGTATTATATTGATAACCCAGCTTCTGAACCAACCTTTGACTTCCTTATTCATTTTGTATTGTAATTGAGGTCTGTTTTAAGAGAGAGAGAGAGAGAGATAAGGAGAGAAGGAGAGAAGGAGAGA
>NW_010249346.1:0-35881 GCF_000690775.1 Eurypyga helias | reverse complement strand
AAGATGTTAAGCAGTACTGGTCCCAGAGATGTTCCTTACATGGTCTGCTACAAAGGCGCTTGCTTCTGAATTATTAAAAACGCTCATTGCTCTAAGTAAGACTTTCCCCACATAATATAGAAGATCATTCAAATGCATTTAACCCAAGCACAGTTTACAAATGACTAGTTGAGTCTTGACTGTGTGGGGTAATGCTTGTAATTGTCTACACAGGAATTTGGCAAATAGTATTGAGTTAACCATGCATACCATTTTTACAACTAATGCTGTCATACCTTGAATTATCTGAAGCATTCAGCCCCTTCCCTGCCCCCAGAAGGTAGTTCCTCCAGCTGTAGTTTCCTCACTTTTCTGGTCTGTTGTGTATATCTGATTCACTAGAGAAGCCACTGCCTGAGGATTGTCACAGGTGCCTCTTGCAACATTTTCATACTGGAGGTTGTGGGAAGTTGGAATTGTGGAACTGATAATATCTCATAACAGACTTTGGTCCCATTTCAGGAAATCGTCCCCATGCAAAGAAGCTCATTAACATATGTTTAAGCTCTGCAGCAGGCAATGAATAATGTGCACATTCTTGAAGTTAAGCACATATACCTTCCTGAGAATGTCAAAGTGCATCTTGATCTGGCTGCAAGTGCCATCTTAGGGAAGAAGGTGTTTGCTGAGGCTGGTGAAGTCAGACTGTGTCTCTGTTGCTCCTCTGTGGCATGTACAGGATGAGGTTTTTCTCCCCCCTCAAAAAGAGACATTTTAAGGAAGGAGATTTGGGACATTTATTTTTTATATATTTAGAGGAGAAAGTGTGATCTCAAATACCCTAAAAGAATTGTGATCCATTTGTCATACAAGCAACCAGGCAAGTGGAATGTACTTAATTGAAAGAGGAAATAATTTCAGTCAGCTTCAAATTCTTTTTGCTTCAAATGCTTATTCAGCTCAAATGTTTGTATGAAAAGATGCTCTGGTGAAAAATCGAACCCTATGATTAATGGCCAAAATCTTCTTATCCACACACATTCATCTAAGCCATCCAAGAAATCTTTCAAAAACATAAAAGATTTATTTGAGTTCTCTAAGTACACACCAAGCAGAAATAATTTTTTTTTTTTTTAAATACAGATACTTGTAAAGCTTTTCATAACAAAATCAAAAGTAGCTCAAATATATGTTTCCTCTTTTTCTGCTTACCCGTCAAAAAATCATATTCTGTTATTAAAGACCTGCTGGCATCTCCCCACTTTGCCATCAGTGGTATTTTTTGTGTTATCGGAACTTTCTTCTTCAGTGGCTTTCACTTTCCAGACATTCCACTTAAAAGAATGCTTTGGACCTCAGAGTGTAGGCACTGACAGCCCAAAGGCAGAGGAGCACCGGTAGGCTTTCAGGAGCAGCCTTTTTTGATTGCTGTACTCAATACGTCTGTTATACAGCCTATAAACAGCTAATGCCAGATATCCAAGAAAGGAATTTGGCCTTGTCCACATGCAGGATTTTGACTGTCTGCGCTTTTATTTAGAAAAAGGTTGCCCTATTTCTGAATAATGTACTTTAGAAATCTATGTTATTTCACAATTGAGCACTGTTCTAAAATTATACACTCATGAAGACCTGAACTACCATAACTGTAAGCATAAAATACGAGCTATTTTGTTATTTTGATTCCATTTAACCATGTAGGCAGATCCTTATATTCATGTACAACCAGTTATTTCAGCTTATTTTGTATCTGTGGATTTCACTGCTGCCCTATTTTCTCACTCAGATGATGGGTTCTTTGTATGAGAACTGAGCTGATTGGTGGAAAACCAAGGACAGTTGAACGACAGTCCTATGCACTCTCCAAATCTATTTCTAATCAAAACAGAGTTTGGGGTACAGACTCACTAGATGTGTCCTAAGCTCATCCTTAAAATAAAGTATCCATTTTTCCAGAGCCCAATGAAAATAGCACAGATGAACCTAGAAGTACGCTGATTTTCTATGGTGCTTCCAACCTTGTATAATTGCCCTGGTCAAATTGAAAATGCCTCTTTTTAAATAAAATACAGTACCACATCAGCTCAAAATTTGTAGGAGGGCTACCATTACAGAAAGTGATATACACATTACTAAAATTTAGGAAGGTATATCAAAATAATAAAAGTTAAATCATGTGACTGTTACTAAGTCAACTTTCCAAGTGCTAAGCAGGACAACCCATCATTTTCCTCCAGCTATTTTCTTAATTAGTCACTGAATTAAACACAACTACTCAGTCTTTGGCTCCCTGAAATAATCTGACAAAAAATGGCTATCTTTAAAAGGTAAATTATATTGAAGTCAAACAAAGCAAATTCTCATGCGTACCTGCTAGACATTTATGGTCAAATACTGTGTATATAGTGGATCTCCAGGAATATTTAGGCGTTTGAATCCCAAATACAGGAATTCAAAATCCTCACTTAGATGCTTCTTTGCCTAGAGGCATATAAATCTCTACGTCCCCAAATCTTCATAGGTGGTATTTATTAGGTGGCTAAATGAATGAAACTGGGAAGGTTGATGTCTGAGCCTTGTATTTCTCAAGAAGGCTATTCCATCCCTTAGCTTGCATCCAAAATCCAGTCCAGAAAGCATCCTGAGTACAGGCATGATGGAATAGCCTGTATTCCATCAGGCTATATTCCTATACAGGAAACATGGCCAGGGATTTCTCATCACTCTTCCTGCCTTTTTACTCATCAGCTAAAGAGTTCAGCTGCAACATGGAAGACACTATTCCTTTTGTTCATGCCTCTGTTTTTTTAACAGGTATTTCCTGCCTTCCAAGATTGTTTTAACTTTAGGTATGGTCTGCGTTCCAAAGCAAAGGCATTCAACATCCATTGTTTCTATGCTTCTCTGGTGTGCACAGAGTAGCAAAATATCAAAACAGAGAGAGCGCAGGGAAGGAATATGAAAACTGGTGTGATAATATAGCTCAGTGGTTAGTTCTCTCACCTAAGTAAAGAGAGGAGCAAATCCCAGTCCCTTCTTTCATGACTACTTAATATGGGATGCTTAAAATTTCATCGACACAGGCACTGTGGCCTCTTCTCTTGTAGCTGAGTGACTTGAATGCTGGGCAATAAAGTATTGCTCTCTATTTTGCCTAATGAATATTTAATTATTCTCAGTGAAGTAAAGCAACTCCAACAGGAGGAATTATGGCTCTTTTTCTGTCCTCAAACTATCCTCTGAGCTATTGGATAAAACTGAGCCTCTGGCTATGCCCCTCATTGAAAAGTGTGAATCCAACCATGCTTTCAAGGTAGTAAACACAAAGAGAAAAGAAGTTTCTTGCTAGAGCCTAAGATTAAGCACTTAAATCCTTCCGAGACCTTAGTCTCTGTACTCCTGCTATTTTTTGTTGACTGTTGGTTTCCTGCTCACAATGTCCTGAGTCTTTGAGCTCTGCATTGTAGGCATCTAACTCAGGGCTGGTATATGACACCTGAAAGTCAGATACTAGAACATGCCACGTGGGATTGCTTTTGTCTCTAAGGGATCTAGCTCTTAGTAGCCACGCTCCTTAAAAAAAAAAAATACCCATAGAGGATATATAAGGTCCATATGCATTAGAGCAGGCAATGTTAAATGGAAAAATACAGCTGGGAGGAAACAGGACCGTAAGGCCAATTACTTAGGTTAATTTTCTTGCTTCTGTCCCTCAGTGCCTGAAAATCTACAGGATCATAGTCAGACAGTCATTTTTCTGAGACGTGTTTGCTAGCAAGGCAGCTCATGCAGACACACTCCTGTTGCCTTCCAGTCTGTCCAGTGGTTATTAGTCTCCCGTAGTCCCCAGCTGATGGTCCCTTGAGACCTGCATCCGGCTTACAGACATCCTGAATTGCTCTAAGCTAGCGTGGGTCTCTCGTACAACTAGCATGCAAACCAGAGACCCTGCTGCTGGCCCTTTGCAACCGCAGCAGCTAGTGGCCAGCTGAGAGGGCTGGAGCCAAAGGAGTGGACTGACAGAACGAGACAGATCTTGGGATTACATGTTCCTTTGGGAGAGATGGGTTGCTGGGGTTTTGAAATCGGACACTATCTCCTTAAAGGGAAGAACCTTGCTACCGGAAAAGGCATCAGACTTGAGTTTTTCTCAGGAAAACTAAAAATGTCTGTACCTGAGCCTAAACGCTAGTCTTCGAATTCTCAGGGACCAAAAGGCAGCTAAAAGGCAGCTTGTCAAAAGAAGGCACTTTACTTGGAGGATACTCGCCATTTTTCAGTATTCTGAGATGTCAGCTTGACACAACTCTTACATAACTGGCTGAACTCCAGTGTGATATTTTGGCAAGGAATATATCTTCTGGGAATTAACTAGTGTGGAAAAACTGCAGAAGATCAAAGCACTGGCTTTGGCTGACAGCACGAGCTAGGGCCCATGAACCACGGACTGCAGACGGCGCAGACTCCTAGACACCTGACTGTTCGGTAGTAAATGTACTGAAATGTGCTTTATCAAGTTTCAGATCCCAGTCTGTTGCCATATGATCCAATTTCCTTAATTATTTCTCAAACTCTGTTTGAAAAGCTGTTGACTTGTTTTATTTCAGTT
The DNA here is from genome assembly GCF_000690775.1 of Eurypyga helias. Lineage (NCBI taxonomy): Eukaryota > Metazoa > Chordata > Aves > Eurypygiformes > Eurypygidae > Eurypyga > Eurypyga helias. The sequence continues at coordinate 31,293 of NW_010249346.1, read as the reverse complement.
CAGATTACTCAGTACTGCTGGTACAAAGGTTACCAGCCACAGAAGGTGATTTCTGCAGATTTGATCCCATAGAAAGATCCATTTATCCATCCACATTTATCCATTGCTTGTAACTCATTGTTCTGAGAGAAGATGTTTCCCAGGTACAGATGGACTGGTGGAACCTTTGTATAATCGGAATATATTCTACTGTACTCTTACTCTTTGTTCTTTACTGTTCACCTCAGTTTAGGGATGGTCTTTGAATGGACACTTATAAAACTGTCAAAATGGATGGTCCGAGGTTTTTTGCATTTTGTTTTGCACTCTGCTCTACATAGTGCAGGTGAAGTGCAGTTAAAGAACTGGACTTGGCTCAGTGGTTCAGGATTCAATATCTGCCTCTTTCACATTTATCTGATCCGCAAGTAACTCATTTTTATGCTGTGAATTCCTCCTCCATTAAAATGGATAGAAAGAAGGAAAGACTATCCAACTATGCTGTTATTCTTCAGACTAAGGTTTGCCTTTTACTGTGTGCTTGCACAATTATTTGCCCAATGGGACCCTGATCTCCATCACAGTACATAAGTAATAATGATAAGGTGTAGATTTAATATTTTCCACCATCAGCATGATTCACTGTAAGACTTAAAATCTTACTGTTTACTCTATACTATTTGGATAAAGAGCACTGTAATTAGAGAGCAGCAAAATTTTCATGCCACTTAATTTATAAGGCTACAAATACTCAGCAACAAGCAAGGAGTAGATTTGCATTACAGTTATTAATATGCAGCACTGATGATAATAATACTGTACCAATACCTTTGGTACAGCTTGCATTTACATAGCGTCTCTCATCCCAGAGTGATTAAAGTTCCTAAGTTAAACACTAAACACACAGAAATGCGGTCATCCGTACATTAAGTGAAAAATAAAGACCTGAAGAGGATTTTCTGCTAAAAGCATATTCTGAATAATGAAAGGAAGGAGTAAGCAGAAGGAAAGTTTGAAATAAAGATAAGTGCTATCCATTTCTGGAGGTATTTTGTAGTCATGAAGTGGTTATTAGCCAAAGAGCTTTGGTGAGTTGCTCTAGCTGGATGGCCATTAGAAAAAGCTCCACAACTTTCAAGGGAAAGATTACCAATGCTATAAATATAATATTGCATCTCTCGCTGGATATACTAACTAGAGTGTGATATCCTATACCTCAAAGCACGAGCTGAAACAGCCAAGCATAAGCAGTAAAGACTGCCTAGAAGAGAGAAGCAGGACAGAAAACGCCCAGCATGATGGATATGCCCGAACATGAGGCCTGCCATGAAAGGTAAGGCATCTAATGTATGTAATTTGCAGAAAGCATGGCAGAAGAATTGCTGGGAAATGGCAAGAGATTTAACAAAGTTAACACATATCTGTTTGAATTAAACATGAACATTTCACTGCTGTTGGTGTAGCCGTTATTTCTAAACTTCCAAAAAATGTAGATTCATGAGAACAGATCAGTGCTTCTTCACTTCTGAGGTAGTTATGCCACTGTGAGAGATTAGTGTGTACATTCTTTTTAAAGTTACAAATATTTATTCTTACTAGAACTTTTTGTATGTTCAAAATCTCATCTTACTAGCTGACCTAAGATATTTCCTGCATACTTGTTGAGTATTCCTGTGAGGTGTAAGTGCCTGTGACATTTAGGATACAGTACTTCTCCTCTCTGGCAATAAATACACACATGGTTCTCCTAAGGAGAGCACAGCCTACAAATCGGAGTGTCATCCTTCCACTCTTCTCACAGCTGGCAAGGCCTCAGCTGGACTACAGTGTCCAGCTCTCGGTCTTGCTCTTCAAGAAAGGAGAGGGCAGCTCAAGAGAGTCCAGAGAACAGCAGTGAAAAAAATTGCAAGCCAAAAAAACAGGTTTAATGAGCCAGGCTGAAAGAACTGTTGTGTACGCTAAAGGAGAGAAGACTTTTGGAGAGAAGCTCTCCCACTCCATGGAGACAAGACTTCTTATGTGACAAGAAGTAATGGACTTAAATCACAGGAAGAAAGAATCAGGTTAGCTGTTGGGAAAAACTTGCTGAAGGTGCGGTACTGGCACACTGGAGTAGGTTTGCCTCGGGAGCTGATAGAGTGGCTCTCACTGAAGGTTTTAATACAGGTTAAACAAGAAACCTATCGAAACCGCAAAAATGCAGTAGTCATCGATTAGGGCTGGAACTGGATGAGCATACAGCATGCTTCCCAGTCTTTTATTCTGATATCTCTCTGTTGTTTTTATGGTTTCAATAGCCTATTCAAAGTTGTTGAAAGAATTTTCTTCAAACTCTCTGAAATTAATTCATGTTTGGACAGAAGCCAACTGCGGAAAGTATCTAGGACAAAGTTAACACCTTTTACATAAAAGAGAGAAACTAGATAAAGTGCCCATGGACTCTGAAGTATGACATTCATTACTACAACTACCTTAAATAGATGGATAAAACTGTACCACAGAAATATACAGAACATTAATTTCATTGGATTTCCTACTTAGAAATGTATGATGTCACCTCCACGCATGATGAGCATCTCTGGTGTGCAGCAAAGCTGCTGGAGCGGCTTTTTGAAGCTGTAGCATGACAGGCTTTTGGCAACTACTTGGAACAAAGCTGCTCTGATGGTTGTTTGATTAAGCAAATCTGCTGTGGTAAATGTCTGAAGCCAAGCTGTTTCTGCAGCTGTTTGAGCCAGAGCTAGTCCTGCAGTTTTTGAAGAAAGTAGGCATTTGTAAAGGATGAAGGAGAGAGGTGGAAACAGAAAGGAGGGAAAAGAGAAAGAAGATGTTTTGAAACATTTTAGCTACGTATAGCACTAAAACCAAAAGTATGTTTGTTTTCAAACAGCTTTGTTAAACAAAACTATAATGCCATCTTGGGGTTTTGGTGATACTGGCGATTATAATATGCAGGATTCCGAATGCGCTGCATGTTTGTATAAAACATCTTAAACGATAGGCTTTAAGAATGTCATTACAGCTGCAAAGTCAAGTAACCAAAAGGTAGGAAATGCCAGAAGTCAGATTGTATGCAAACTCATCTCCCCTGTGCAAATGCCTTAAGTTATATATCCACACAGGCATTTTTCTTCACGATCCAAGCCTCAGTCAGCACTCAGGGCTGACAGGGAGTTTTTAAATTCTAGGCGATATTTTTTCTTGTCCTTGTTCAATATGAGTCCCTCTGCCTTTTTATTTCAGTATTAAAATCTTATCTGAGAACAGAATGGTTAATGTCCTCTTGATCTTTTCAGTGGTTCTCCTCACTGTACTCTGAGTGCCTCACAAGTATGAATATGTTTACTTTCACGATACACCTCTAGCAGCTAAAGTGGTATTGCTGCTACTCCTGCTTTTTGCAGAAATAAGGTTAAAACTATCCTGCAGTTTGGTGTGCTCAGTTCTACGTCCATGCTCTTGCACCTTAATATAGAAATTTATTTTTTCACGTTGTAATTCCTATTGGCTTCTTAAGTGCGTGATACTTGTACACCAGAGCAGAGAAACTCAGGTGAGGCACCCAGAAAAAAAAGAGGCGCTACACAGGAAAAACTTTCACTGTAGATGACTTTCTAAGAATTACACAGGGATTTTGAGAGAGAAGTTGTATAATGTCATTGTAAAATAAATTAAACAGATAAGTAATCATGCAATTAAGAAATGTGTCCACCTATACACAAAGGAGCCAATATACAGTCTCCATGATTGTATAGCTTTAGTTTTTCCCTTTCCTAACTTCTGAACATTTGGTTTGGAGTCTTGAAAATGTTCCATCATACTTTTCTATGTGTAGATAAGTTTCTCTTTTTTGATCCAAACCAGAAAAAGAATCCCCCACATGTTCCAGCTGTCATGCCTAAACGTGCATGTTATATCAATGGGTTAGGAAAATGTAGATGCCCCACATAGTCTCCTGACATTTAAGCTAACAGAATAACTAGGAATAATATCTTCTGTCCTCTCTGAGGACCACAAAAAATGATAGAACATTTTGATGGACAGTTTCCAACCTGTTTTCTGACAATGGCTGGATTGTTGAAGTCAAGGTTCTTGGGCCGCCACACTACAAGGTCCAGGCTGAATGCAAATCCACAGGACACAGATGCTTGAATTTATTCCTGCAAAGCATAACCACTTCTGGCTCTACCAGTTACTGTCTCAGTCTTATTTTCTCCTTAACCTTGGTCCTCATCCCAGCTCTGTTTCCATTTCTCAGCACATTTCAGTTCCTTCCACTAGTTCTTTCCTTTCTAGCTTTAAATCTGTTCTGTCTCTCCTGGCCCCTTTTCCTTCTCCAGCATAGGCTGATGTCCAGCACGGGTCCCTCACCCTGACTGAGTGGATCCTTCCATCTTTCTCACAGTTGCCAACATTTCAGCAACTCCTCTTAATTTTAGTTCTTTCCTGCTGTCTCTGAATCTCTTCACCTCCTTTACCACGTGTGGTTTACTGTCTCTATCACCATGACCATTGCAGTTCCCTCTTCTTTCACTCTATCTCTGCATTCCGGTGTCCTGGTTCCTGTCTGCTCCTCATCTCCAGGCAGATCAGCTTTTTGCAAGCTCTGCTTTTAAATAGGGCAGCTTCCTCCTTCTTGCTTCCTGTTTGGAGTAGGTGGGAGAAATGGAGCCTCTGCGCTCTGTCTTGGACTGTAGCCCAGAATGACGTAGAGCTGTAGTTGCAAGGAAAATCCTGCTCAACCTCAGTCTGGAACATGTTCTATAATTACAGAATCTTTGAGAAATGCAACTGCTGACACCTGAGACTTCTGTACTGAGCATGTGTAAACTGCCTTTTTTTTCTGAAGGACTAGAACTTAGCCAAATTTGTCAAATTCTATTCAACGTTGGAGAGACGTAGATCATTGAAGTAAAGCCAAGCCTCTGCCAAATTTGAAGCCCATTCTACAGTCATGGTAGCCCTAAAAAATTTCAGCAGAAGCCTGTTTTTTTTTTTCTTTAAACCAAAAAAATAACGTCTTTTCCCTTAGCCTTGATCTCAGAAATGGCTGAGCTATTTGTTTCCAAAAAAACCCAAATTCAGCCTGAGGCAGATGCTCAGTGTGGAAAATTTCAGTGCAAATAATTAAACTTTGGCAAAGTTACAAAAAACTGAAAACAGTCTCATAATGGGAACTGTTGGACAACCTTGCTAGGCATGTGTGCATCCAGACCTGTCAATAGTACCATGTCCATTAAAGTTTGGAGCAAAAGTTCTTTTCATGGTCATCAGAGAAAAAGTCATGGCTTTGCTGCCATTACAGTGTCAAGTTTCATACCAAAGCTGGTGTAGGAGGGTGCTATGAAGCTACTTTGAAAGCTTAGTTTTCATTAAAAAGGACGATATTTTATTTATTATAAAACAGCTGCAATTATTGCCATATGAATAACTCCAGCCATTCAGAGATCCTGAATCAGGTCTCACAAAATCAAGAAAGTGTTTCAAAATCTATGAGCTTGAAAGAAGGTTGGGGGAAAGTGGTGATTTTTCAGTTTCTGATCTTTGGAGGGTGTTTTTGCAATATAATCAAGTCCTTTTCTGTAACTGTTAAGTCAATTCACTTAACTTATTTATTATCTATATTATGTTATGAAGTTAAACCAAAAACAGAGACTTTAAGAGAAATAACAAATATACTGCCGGTTGTCAAGACTTTTGATTCAGAGCCCCATGCCATTGCTAATGCCTTTCCCATTGCATTTATTATGGACTAAGAGTCTGGATACTGAGTGCTCAGCTGATGCACAGCCTCTGCTTGTCAAGATACAGCAAGTCTCTTGTGTATTTGAGCCTTTTTTACATTGACTTACGAATTGGGGTTGAATTCTGTATTTTTCATGCTTTAAAAATTTTTAAGCCAGTTACAGTGCATATTGTATATGCTAGGAAATGAAGGAGGTACATTGAAGGAAACATGTTGAAGGCTCAGCACAGGGCAAACCTGAATCAACATGTGAGCTCTTCTTTGGCACTAACTGTATACCAGTAGCTCGTACCCAGAAAGGATTCTAAACCCAGAGAGACTGTAAAAGCTCCGAGAGTTACTGATTAATTTTACATAGGTCAAAGAGTCTATGACTGCAAATTAAAAAAAGATGGATTTTTTTAACTGGATTAATATCAGCTAATTTTTTTTAGGAACACTTTTTCAAAGTAGTGATTATGTGGAAGGTTGGTTTGGCTTGCAAGGAAAGGTTAAGAGGTCCACACAGATACAGCTGAATTGCCAAGTAACAACCATTGTATAGTAAGGACAGAAAGTCATTGCAGCATCTAGGTACCAAGGAAGGCAAGAGATTGTTTACTGCTGTAAAGGAAACAAGAATTAGCAGATTTAAATTAAATGAAAAACTACTACATGTAAATGTTGAGGCAACATTTCCCTGCCGATGAGATTCACGAAGACACCTAGGAAACACGTAGACATTCAGCTGCTTCGAACATCTAGGACTAAACTGAACAAAGCAAGATGCAAGCAGTTGCAGGGAGGTTACTGAAATTAATTTCTCTGATACTTAATTACCAAAATTTTGTGATTGAAATCAGGAAAATGTACTCCTTCTCTTCCTTTGCAGTGCATAGTTGAGATAGATACGAACTGTCTGAGGCTTCACCCTGACACATTGAGATTGATATGAGGTTAACTAGGTATGGAAAGCCTCTAAGGGAATGGGGTGACAAAAGTAGCATAACCGAGTAATTCTGAGTCCCACTACATTTACTCCTGAATATTTGGATCATAGTACTATGTATTTCGTCATCTACAGCTGGACAGAAGGTGACAACTCCTCAGATGAGATGCATCTCAATTAACTTCAGCTGTCCGATGCAGACAGCTGCACCTGACCTAATCACCCTAAGTTCCCTTTACTCTCAAGGCAAAGAAGTAAGCATCCTGTGGAGCACAGTCCATGGCATCTAATGGAGATATCCAAAGTAAGGCAAAAGAATGACACTTGAGGTGAATATTTCGTGGTGTGGCCTGTAATGGCTGTCTAGGACAGGTAGCTAACCTGGGGTGACGAAGGTGAAGTGGCTTCCTCTTATTTATGTAGAGTGGACATCACTACAGATTTCTTTGTCACATAGGAATGTGAATGGGATGGGACAGACAAGCTCCTGACACTGCTTTTCTAAATTCCATCCCAATTTGAAGTATGCTTCTTGTGACAATGCAACGTGACAAGGCCTGTTTTTAAACCCCTCAGGTGCTTAGGCCCTGTTGTTGCTGTGTCCTGCTGCTGACTTAATTAAGGCCCCCCCAAGCTGAGACCAGCTCTTCTCAGCGGTCTGCCACAGCCTGCTTTCAGCGTGTTGAGTAAGAGTGTGCTGGGTAAGGGTATGCTGGCCCTGCGTTCTGGTTGCCTTGCAGCCCGCCGCTTTCCTTTGTGCACAGAGAGGAGGATGCCAGCTGTCCTTACGCCAAATTGCACCATTCTCTCCAGTTAATCTGAGGGTGAGTTTCATGCTATAGCAAACGGGCTCTATTGATGGCAGCTGCTGGAAAGCATGGTCTTGCTTTACCTTGCTCTCCCCCAGCCATTGTTACCAGAACAGAGGTATGCAGCCTCGGTGTGACCCAATGCAGCTGACTGACCCACTGAGGAACTGTGTCTTTTTTTTCAGAGCTAGTTTTTCACTGGATCAGCCAGTTGAACTGATTCCCCTTGCAGCTACACTTCTGTTAGGTATGATGTGTACGAAGCAGAGGGAGTACATGGCTACTGTCTGGGGTACAGGACTTTTTCAACCTCTTCAGCTGCATTGCTGCACCATCTTATCTGTGATATAAAATTGAAATAACCTCACTATGGACTGTTTGTCAAGGTAGTTATGACTCTGTGTAAACAGAAGGCTTTTGTTGGTATCTAGTTAATCAGGTTTGGTTTTGCCATTCTATAAATAAGTTAATATTGTTAAGGAAAGCCTTGAAAACCTCATGCTATTTGAGGATGGAAGATTCAAATACATTTTATAACATCTCAAGGTGCCAAAGCAGTGGGTCTTATTTATAGCTCTGATATCAGGTTATTTGGTGCCATAAGAGTGCCCAAGTATGCTGCCTTGTTGTTGTTGTTGGGTTTTTTTGGTTTGTCAAATGAGAGTGAAAAAACACAAGATGGTGGTTCTCACATGCTTTGCAGCACTGTCCTTGCCATGCTGGGCAAGTTCCTAGCGGTAACCAAAATCAGAGTGACTAGTGGGATATTCCTTGCGGTTCTAGCTGCATGTTGCTCATTAACTTCCTGTTCTAAAATAGAGAGGAATGTTTCTATCAGAATCTAAACATTTATTGCTTCCTTCCCTAACAGCAAGCGCAATTCACTGGCAGGTCTCAAAGCATGGAACCTGCACCTGAAACAGATAGCACCTCAGTAGGTGAAGGGCTTTTAACTCTTGTACCCATAGCACAGCTCCTTTTGGTTACAGGAAATGTGCTAATGCAATTTACTATTATCTTTCACAGCAGGGGTTCCTTCAGGGACTGATGTTTATTCTAATGCTTGGATTTCATGAGGTGCCTTGAGAAAAGCAAATTATTAGGGATCAGAAAGATGTTAAAATCTCTGTACAGCAAGTAATTTGACCATGACTGGCAATTACCTGAAAGTGCATCTCTTACTGGGATCCCTACTCCATGTAGGGTTTTCCAATTTTTTGAAATTATTTTCTGTTTTCCTTCTGGCAGCAATCTCCAAAAATTGGAGAACTTCAGACATCTCAACTTTAAGTACTCAAAATCACTACTTGCTTTTAAAAGCCTTGGCCTTATGGTGATACCACACATATAAGTGTAAATGGATTTGGTCCTCACAGATCTGCTGTATTCCGCTGCCACATCATTGTCCCAGTGCCAGAACAGCCAGCCACAAATTGATTCCACCAGCACTGAAGGAAGTATTATGTACGAAAAAGGAAATTATGTCTAAAGTTTGCAAAAGAGCCTTAACTCAGGATTTCCTGTACTTTTAGTTTTTGTGTTATTTAGGAATGAGAGTCAGCAACCTTAACACCATCTTAGTGCAATTTTGTGTGAGTGTGCTGGAATTTCCCTGGGTTTTTTGGAATGCAAGTGAAGTAAACACACGAACCCAGCTGAAATACAATTGACAAAAGATATTTATGTAAGTAAATACTGTCAGTTGTAAATGTTTACATTTTTACTCATGGAAAAGTAATTAATAATACTAAATATGCCAAATGCATCCATCCCTATGAGCCAACAAGGAGTTCAAGCTCCTTCTGGCATCATCTACAAAGGGAAAAGAGGAGGGAATTTCCTCTAAGGAACCTCTTTGGTCTAGTCCACCACCAGTTTCTATAGAGACAGTATTCTCAAAAATCATCCTCATTTATAGCTATAAATAACTCCCACAGTTCAGTGCAAAAGCGGAGCTTAGGTATGGAACTTACTGGGCATAAGTTGGACGTTATTCTGGAGACATGGAAATCCCAGGTAGATCAAATGTTTGTGTGCAGTTGTTGGTGAGAATTTACATAGCCATTGGGGATGGAAAAGTCATCCAGAGGCAGCCTGTTAGTGACACCATTTCATTCTGGGATGATTGTGTCTGTTGCTTACGTCACAGGGAGGGATATTACTGTGCTGTGAATGGGGAGTTACATACTGCACAAAGCTGCATTAGTAGGAGGACTAGTGCTACCTGAACCTCTCTTCCCCTGCTGGTAATACAGCCCTTGCATAGACTGAGAGTCATGTGCTTCTTGGTTGATGTTTGTGTGGCTTCTGAGTTCTCCAAAGTTCTTGATGTATTTTGCTTTGTAATGGCCATGTGAGAAAATAATTATGATCTCCACCTTACTGATAGTGAAACAAGTCCTAGAGCAATAAAGAGCTTGATTTTTGACGTACTTTGACACGTTGCTTAGAAGCTGAAACTGTTTGCAGGAAGAGCTGCAGGAGTGCTTCCCAGTGCGTCAGCTGTGTCAAAGTGAGCCGAGCATCCTCCTCTCCCCACCCTGCGCCTTGGTTTCCATGGGAAGGAAATCTGTGCACACAAGACGGTAGAGCCCTGGAGTGCAACTGCTCTGCAGTCTAGACATGGCCATAAGCACCTAGACAGGATTTTTGAAAGCACCAGGTGCCTAATTTCTATTGTTCTATATGGCAAACAGGCCCTTGAGTGCCTCTGGAAATCCTATTGACTACTTACTGCGTTCTTTAACAATTTTGCCTCTAAGTGAGTACTCAAGATCACAGAAGTAGCCTGTGGCTACCATGCTAACCGCTGGGATATTCTGTCTTCTGTGCCAATAGAGATTCATTAGAATGAGCTAAATTGATGCAAGTTCCCAGCAGGACGAGGCACTTTTCCTGATGGGTAGAAAAGAGATGTGAACCCTCTGTCAGATGTCAGGGGAGGCTGGGGCTTCAGGCAAGACTTAGGTACTAGGGAGTGTTTCCACATCAGGGAACATGGTAGGTTTATAAAGCTGGCTCTGTTACACTGTCCTGTCCTGTAAATCCTGACTGCTGCTAAATACATTATCTGTTGGTTTCACCACAACAAAATGCTTTAAATTGCTTTGCATATCCACAGTAAAATATTTTCATTGACAAATGCATTACTGTAAGTGAAAAGTTACGGAGGAAATGCAAATACTTAATTGAGGCAATGTGAAATTCAATACATGCTCTTAGAGCAGACATCACCAATATATGTATGTGGGTAAGTCGGCAGTTTGTAAGTTTTAAATGTATTAAACCGGAACTAGTTGTGAGCAACAAATAAAAAGAAGACTTTTTTTTTTTTAAATATCTCCACTTTCTCAAAATGTAAAAAAGAAATCAGCGGATCTATATTTTTAATAGGCTCACACAATAGGAAATTTCTATAAGCTTCCTGCAGGAAAATTTCACCACAGTGAAAAGAGGAGCCTTACAGTTTAAAATTAACTTAATCATCTCTTTTGCCCAGAGTACCACAACATGTTGACAGTTCTTGATTTGCTGGAGATCAGAAGTCTTTATTAGATTTCTGTTCCAGCCTCTCTAATGCACAGCACATCCAGGAAGGTTAAGATGCTGAGTTGGCATCTGAAATAGGTTGCACTACCCTTTAGCTTTGTTTACCAGGATGCAGACAAGAGTGTCCATGTGGCAAACAACGGTGTAGCAGAGATACCCAAAGTGGAATTAAATTAGCTACTTTGAACATGGCAATCATTTTGGTCATAGCAACACAGGTCAATTCACACTGCTTCTTAGCAGGGAAATTAGCCTTCAGGAGCTCCATGATGCTGCACGTTTTTTTTCCTTCTGGCCTCCAATGTATCTTCTTTAACACTAGCTTGATAACGCTGCTTAATTACCAAGTGCAGTTTAGACAATTTGCAGTGCTGGAGTCCAAAGGCAGCTGATGTGGCTCCAATTTTCATATCATGCTTTGTAGCCTGAAAAGGTTCCTTTGTTCTGTATAAATTATGATTTTATAGGGCAATTAGGTTCATATGTTGCTCTGCAGTATGGTGTGGCTGTCTTGGATGCTGCTTCACTTAAACAGTCGTGGTCTTCAGCTACAAAAACAGCTTTGACAGGAAAGGCCATTTTCATTACTAAATTGAAAACAAAATATTATTGGTACAGTGTACTGGGTCTGTCTTAGCTGTCTATCAGGGTTACCCCACAACACAGTCATATTCAAATATTGCAGAAAACACTGCATGAAGAGCAAAGTATCTGGATTAGTGTCATTATGGTAATGTAGCAACTGATTATGTGAATGCTATAAGCCTTGTTTCCTACAGATTTGTGCATCATGGTTGGATTTTCTGGTGTCTAAGAAGGTGTGACTTCTAATTACCTAAGGGTGTAATAATTACCTAATCCTGTTTCTCCATAATATGTGGATTCTGGATAGGGATGTAGTAACAGCTGAACTCATCTTCTATACTTTCACTTAGCAACTGCTTTTTCTGTTTGCCTGTTTTTGTGAAAACAAGGTCTTAATTTCTGTGAAATCATCCTTCTGATGACTTTGATTGAAATTAATCAACAGACTCAAGATATACGTGGAGAGGAAGAGATGGACGCACGCATGCACATGTATAACATATTGTGTGGGAATCTGTGAACCTCCTTCCTTAAGAAAAAAGCTAAAAATAGTACTGAACCCTCAGTACTAATTAGAGTCCAGTTCATTCACAACAGCAAATTATTGCCATCACTATTTTATACAAGTCAAAGCCAAGCATTTCTAACATATCCAGCGTGATCTGTGAGTGTCTAATATCCAATGCCTGAAGTGTTCTGTATGGGAATGATTTATCAATACTGAAAATATTTAATTTTCCTGTAGAAGAATCTTTATAATTTTCAGCTGTTGTCATAAATTTAAATATTAGCTAGAACACTGTGGCTTTTTAATTATGCCTTTACAATTGTGATTACTGTAGATTTAACAGTGGGAGGTCTTTCATGATTTTATTCTTTTCTTTCAATTCCTAAGAAATGTCTTTCCATTAGTAGTATTCCCAGCTTTTTGTTCACAATAGGACCATTTCCGGAATCGAAACTGACACATCTCTGGGGTAATAACTCTCTCACATCAGGCTTGGATCTAATTGCCTGCCAGAGTCATGATCCTGAGTAAAAAAATGCCAGCTATACTGCCGTCCCACTCTCGCTGGAGGGACAGCAGCATTCCCATTGCCATCCCATGCCACAGGAGCAGCAAGGCAGGATATAGGGTTGTGCCAGTTCACTTTCCTTAATCGTGGCTGGAGTTTGGTGTGTGTTAAAACACTGACTGCCAGTAGGGTTGGTGGTGGCGCCTTTGGGTGCAATGGCTTCTAGCAGGCAAGTGGCACAGAGAAGCAACACTGGCTGTGTCTCTGGTGTAGCTAGATGCATCTGATTGCCCTCTCTATCAAAGTCTGTAGTATGTGGTAGTGATAGGATTTTTTTCATCTCCTGAATTTTCAGTATTCTCTATATGTAGACAAAGCCTCTGTTTTCTACTTAACTGTGGCCTGCTCTGTTATCAGCCTCTGAGGCTTCATGTTGAAACAGGAATTCCTAGGACAGCTAAGTCACCTAAAAGTACAATATCATTGAACAAAAATGAAACCTTACAAAACTCACATGTGAATAATCTAAAGGTAGAGTGGCCTTAAACTAAAATCCACCATCAAACCAACTCAATCTAGCAGCTCACTGCTGCTACCCCGCTGCTGTGAACACAGGCTTGCCACTCCCTTCTGTGAGCCCTCACAACCAAAAGATGTGCACTGAACTAATTCCACCCTACTAACCCAGAAAAAAACCACCAGAGAAGGAAATTTTTCTAAGACTGGGGAAGTGAACCAGCCCAGCACAAGGGAGAGCACATGACAGGATGGCCAGAAGCAGGGTCACGGGAAGGGAGAAGCAAGGAATAGGACTGCTCCTTTCCATAGCAGTGAAAGGTCAGGTTTGCACAGACATACTATCAGACTATTTGTTTTCAGGCACCACAAAAGAGGGATAAATTTAGTGGGAAGACGGAGAGCAAAGGCTGATCAGCCAAGAGGTAGCTCTGTGAACCACAGGTACAAATGAGTTTTGCTTTGGATTTGCATGTCAAGATTGACCTTGCATGTGTATTCTGTCCAGTCTACCAAGGTCTGAGCTCGCATTGCACTTTTCCTTCAAAGAAGGCATCTGTAAGGGTCTCTGTCACAAGGCTCTGTCTTTTCTACTTGGTCAAATCTTTTTAAAAACTTTGTAGGAACTTAATATCTGTCAAACGTCCATCCCTCTGTAAAACTTGATCAAAATTAGCCAACAGGATCTAAGTTATCATAGGACAAGAAGCACTTGTACAGACTGAGACAGAAGGTGCAATAGCATAAAATATATTTTCTTAGAAAAGAAGGAGGAAGAGTGTCACATCATTAATTTTCAGGTTCTTTTAAATTGGAATTTTTTAAAAAATCACTAAATTGTCAACATTGGAATAGAAAAAATTATTGCCATTTTATAACCCATTATTCAAAATGTGTTGACCAATCTAATAAAATGACTATCCAACATATATTTTATGCCTTTGTGGATCTTAGAGCCTCACAGAGAGCACTAGCATGTAATTTACCCATACATTAAGTGCAAGGAACAGAAATATTTCATAATATGCATACCTTTCCATGCAAGCAGCTTAGTAAAGACAACCTGAGATTAGAGAGACAATTCTACCATGGACCTGTCACCATATGGGTTGTAATTCTAATTTACAGCGGCAATAGCACACCCTGCATGAGCCTCACTTGATTCAATAACATTCTATTATTTCTAAGAGCTGCAGAGTGAACCTTTATCAATCTCCCAATACTAAATATATCAAGATGTGACAATCACTCCTTTCCTTATGGATTAAATAGCAATTTGAAATGTCATATTTGGATCTATTGAGCAATATGCCTGCTGCCAACCATTGACAGCAAACCACGGTAGTTAATTTGATTCTATGGAACATCTGAAAGCAGGCAAGTTTGAAGCATGAGCATTAAGCATGTTTTAGGTTTCATTTACATATTTCAGCAAATTGATCATATATACCTGTTAACATTTTCAGTTATTTTTATTCAAAATTACCTTCACACATGGTAAAACAGAACAGAAAGGGATGCTTAGAGATCCTGTTGTTAATGAAGTACCCTCAATTGAAATTCCTCTCACAAATATCTTTACACAGAGGAAATATTTTTCCCCTCATAAACTTCACTCCCATTAGAGAACATTTTATATCTTGACTACAAAACAGAAGGAGATTCTCAAAGTCTCACAAGCCTTTTCCTGATTAAGGTAAACAATTTAATTACCTGTCTAAATTGTTAGTGTGCTTCAGTAGGCTGAGTGACAGTTCTCACTCCTATTTTACCTGTCCACCTGGCCTAGATCGTGTGTTATGCTTCAAATTCATTATAAACAAAGCCCAGTCATTTATGTGCAAATTATCCATGCCCATAAATTAGGAAATAAGCTCTGAGTTTGTCCCTAAATTCTACATTTATATGCCCACATATCTCTTTTTTGAGAGATCCTTCTTGCTTGGATGTTTTCCTGAGGACCTCAAGGCACAATAATAAAGGTGGTATCAGCTCTGGCCCTTGGGTTTTGTCAAAGTAGGACACTGTCAGAGCTGAATTGCATGTACCACTCGGGGTTAGGAGGGATGTGGGTGAGTGCAACAAGGACTCCCAGTTGGCAGAAACAGCCAAAGGATGGGTACCGCAGGCTGTTTTTTACCAGAGAATCTGTCAGAAAAAATAAATCAAATACAGTCTGTAGGCATAGGTCTTTATGGCAAAAGGGGTGGACGTACTGAAACCAATGGAGATGTAGCCTTTGCTCATGCTGACAAAGGTTTCCTTGGCACCTGTTGTGTCCTAATTGATTTGGCTTCCTCCATATGCCCTGCTGTTTACAGTGGCATGTTCACAACAGCAATGGCAGCTTTGGCTGAAGCTGCGCCAGGCCTCTCCTGGAGGTTAGTGCGCGCATAAGAAAGTCAGCAAAAGAGAATGGATCTGCATGTCTCAGCCTATTCCCTCCAAAACCTGGTGTAGAGTTGGTAACTTCGAGGAGAGAGGCTGAACAGAGAGCTGGGGGCAGTAATTTCTTCAACTGCAAAAGCAAAAGCTAGATTTGCCGGAGCTTGTCTGACCATGCCCTGTCTCCCCCTTTTTGAAGCGCACAACTAGCCTAAGAAGAGCCAGCGCTGCCCATTAAAAGCTCTTTGAAGATACTTTTAAAAACTAAGCCAGGTCGATTATATGATTACGCATTTGTGTGAGAAAACAACTGATTGCAACTCTACAATTACAAGGGTATCCCAGCCATGGATAGTTTTATTTATCAGAAACAAATGCTAATTTGGAAAGAAATAGTCTGCAGATGCGAAGAGAAATGGTAATGGGAACTAGGTCCTTTGCATTATGGGTCACTGACTGAAACCCACCGTGAGTCAGTAACGGGAACCCTTAGGAACCACAGTTGACCTGGTGATGTTCTGTAACCCACTATGAAATAAGTTAGTCATTTCACTTCAGATCCTACTAAGTAGGTATTACCATCACCAGCTCCTCCCCTTCAGTCCTAAATAAACAAAAAGGGCCAGCTGCTATTGGATCAGAGAAGAAAAAACTCTATTTCTCATCTGAACATTTTCTGTTGTTCCTTGTGGAGGCCTGCTCATAGGATCAGATGAAAAGATGTCATCGTTACTGCACAGAAAGTTCTTGTTCTGCGGATGAATAATTCAATTTCCGATGTTGCTAATCCAGTGCCTTTCAGAAGCATTAAATTAACTTTCAATTAAGTATGTCTGAAGTCATTTGACTGTTTATCTTTTTGTTTTCTACTCTATTAAACCACTCCATCTATGAGAAATACATAGAAAAATCCAGTGTGCGAAGGCAAACAGGGAGCTCTATTTTGAATTACTGGAGAAGTCTTTTGCAGTAGTGTAAACAAGGTTTTTATTACACCTATCATTGTTGAATTGTGATCATTTTTTTTATATAGCAGGTGTATGGTATTTTTTGAGCTTCCTCACACTATAAATAGGCATCCTTTTTCAAAATCTCTCAAAAGTAGTAGTGTTCCCTGCGTAAATGTTAATCGGCTTATACAATGTATCATCCTCATGTCCCTTTAATGAGATTAAGCTCCTCTTGCTGAGATTTCCTGAAGTGCTCTGTTCTTCTTGCCATTTCTATCAGAGGAAGACCCCACCCTTCCTGTGTCAGGTATTTTACAAACATGTTAAAAAGATAATCCCTGTCTTGACAGAAATATTCCCTTTACCAGTCTTTAACACTGAAGGGCGAGTTTCTCAGTGTATCTTCAACCAATACAGTGACTAATGCTGCCAAAATGGGGAAATCCTGGCCATTCATTCTTCTTTGTGACCATTGACATGCAAATGCTTGTGAACTAAGATGCCAAAGTTAAAACAGTGTGAGTGCCTTTACCTAGTTCAGCACAGCCCAAAGCTGCTGTTGACTGTACATGGTGTTTCTTTGGGCTGCTGGAATCCTCTTGAACACCCCCTGTTACCTTCCCGGTTGTGCCACTATAACTGTTTCTGGAGCTGCAAGGTGATCTAGATTTGAAATTTATTCCAGTTAAAAATAGCATCCTTTCTTCAGTATTTTTTTGCAGAGTCACATCATGTAGCCCCACCGAAAGTGGTATCAACACAAGTGAGTGTGCAGTGCAAGGCCACGGGGAGAAGCAGGAGATGCTTAGGCTATGGCTGTGGCTGAATTAAAATCAAGTCCCCTGATACTATCCCCTAAAACTATCTACCTGCAAATTAGAGCAGAATATAGAAGCCCTCAGACTTCAGACCACTCTGTCTTTAGTTAGAACTGGCAATTAGATGTGACAATTTTTTATGAGTGTAAAGGATAGAAATAATGAAACTCTAATGAAACAAATCCGTATCAGCTCCACAGTGTGTGCATGTGTGTAAGTCTATGTACAAACATACATACACATGCATGAAGAAGTACTTTTCTCCTCGTAACAGGCAGTGGTCTAATTCTTAGCCATTAGGCATTCTGTACTGATTACTTCGAAGGTCTACAATGCAAGGAAGGCTTCACAGCCATGTCCTACAGTTTCCTAGTGCCCTTGGGTGTCATACAAGGAATGGGAAAAAGGAACATGGAGAAACTTAAAAGTGTTGCTTCTTTGTTTTCCTTGCAGCTGGCTTTAGACACAACCGAAATAATCTGTTTCCAAAGGCTGCAGCCACAGCTCAATGACCTGCTTTACCTGTAGGCAGGGGCCTTTGGAAAGCTGAGTTCTCTGCTGTTGCTGAGAAGATTGGGATGTCCAGGAAGCAGTTACTGTGGTGACCTCTTCCCACAGCAACAGATCTCTCTATCTCCCTCCCCATCTTCTTAGGCTTGCTGCTTACTGCTGCCTCTCAGCAGGATTTCCTCCTCATGCCCCAGCCTGCCTCCCTTCCTCCCCTTATCAGATAGCTGTAGCAGAGCTGAATGTTCTGCACTTCTAAACTGCTCCTTTGTAAGCTAATTCCCTTTATCCTTAGTCCAGGAAAGGTAACAAGGACAGATACTTAAACCCTTTATCTAAGTAACAGTGTTGTGGGACCAACTCTTAGAGGCCGATGACATGCAAGCATGTCTCTGCATATGAAAAAAACCAACATTTACAATAAATCTTACCCTCATATCCTCTTTAATACACAGAAGTTTGACACACTAGGCACTTTCCTCCTTTTCCTCAGATATCGGGGAATCTTGTACCAGAACAGGGAAGAGACTGGAGCCTGACCTAAAGCTATAAAGCACTTTGCCATGTCATCCATCTTCATTGTCCCTTCTGGGAGCCCACAGAATCAGGGGGCACACCCAATCTGGGAACCAAAACCACCTAGCAACCATAGCCTGCATGAAGGCTTGGAATGCTCTGCCATTTCATTTATCTTCCCTGTCCCTCCTGGCAACCAGAGAAACAGCCGTGGAAGGCACACCCTACCCAGAAACCAGAGGCACTCAGACCCTGCGTGAAAGTCTGAGAGACATCCCACCCATCCCTCTTGCCGCACTGTACCTGGCACAGGAACCAGGTAGGTAAACAAATGCCATCGCAGCCCCTGCAACTCCAAAAATGCCATAAGCTCTCCATGCCGATAAGAAACACAGTCTGCGAGCAGCGTGTACTTCCTGTTACAGCACCGTCCAAGCCCGTCAGCTGCAACCTTGTCTCACTGCAAGCACGTGTCTGTACAAACACACACACCCCACTTGCCGTGTGTCAAAAATCTAGGCTGTGTGCAACCTTTACACTGGTGACTGAAGATGAGGCAACAGGCATTTCATTAGGCAGTTTTGGTGGGAGAGGAGGAAATGTATTCCCTTCAAAATCCCTATTAAAACCACCTCAGTCTACTCAAGTGTGTCATCAAGTATGAGGTCTCATCACCCGGCACTTTATTTGTTCTCAAAATGTGCAAATTGGGAGGATGGAGCTTCTAGAAATTCTCACAGAGGAAATATAAGGTAAAGAGATTTTTTTTCAGGGTATAAAAGCAGTGTCTTGTGCTCATCTAGAGAGTGTGCTAAAGTATAAATGAAAGGCATAACTGTACTTTTCCAGACGATTAATAGAAGTCCATGGATTTGATGCTAAGGGTTCTTCACTTCACCAAGACTAATATTTGGAGTAGAAGGTAAATTACTTTATGTATACAGGGATACACTTCAATCACATTATTCAGAATAACTAGTGTCTTAGCCTATAATTGCACTCATTTCATGGATAATGGTTCTGGGTTTGTTTTATTTCGGACTCTATTTATTTTAATTTAGTTTACTGTTTAATAAACTTCAGTGTTACTGTCAGAAAATTTATTTTGATTTTATTTTTAAAGTTAGATTCCATTTTCCTTTTCTATTTTTGTATATAGCTCTAACCTAATGTTAGGCTATGAAAATAAACCCCTGTATATTCTTCACCATACTTATTAGAGCCTTTTTTTCCTTGAGCTGATGATGTTCTCCCATGCGAAAAGGAAGGAAGAGGCTGTAAAATCAGACTGACAGCACAACTATTTTCCAATAGTTTTGACAGGACTAGCAAACCATCCTCAGTTCCGATGGTCTGCAAGCACTAAACCCAAGAATTAATTTGGTGACAGCGAAAGCACAATTCATTTTATCACACACTGAAAAGATCTACGGTCTACATTGTGTAACATGCCGATAGGGATCAGAGGTTGTCCATCACACCATCTGCCTTTCATTCAGCAGGCTTCCAGTTTCCTACAGACAGTAGAACAGCTGGGAACAAGCCAGCCTTGAGGCGCAGAGCTGGGTGCTGTCAGCGTACTGCTGGCATTGTAGCTTGGGGCATTGCACATTCTTTCCCAGAACTCTTGCTGAAGTGCTCTTGAATGGGAATGGTGAAAGGTCATGAGTAAAAGGAGAAGCTGCAGGTCTGCCAGAAATTATCAAAGACATCTTAAAGTATAACTGTTTGTCCTGGTGGGGTCTCACCACCGGGTCTGCAAAACCTCCTCCGTAATCAATGGCATCGAAAAGCAGCAAAGGTGTTGAGTCTTATTAGCATGATGATTCTGACTGAATTAATGACAACAGTAGGAAAGTCCTTGTGTGGCTCCCATTACCTCAAGATGGTCATTAGAGTCTCTAATAGAACAATGAAAAGATTTGTCAAAAATTGACTTTTCAAGCTCCTCTTATCAATACTGGCAAAGCAAATCGTTTTTTCACAAAGGCATTTTTAATTTAATCCCAAACCATTTTGAAAACTTAATAGTTCATTAGTGTTTACAAGAATTGAAGGGTTTTGATAAGTTTTTACATGAATTTTAGTTGAAAATGCTTAGAAAACTGCAAAATAAGTCCATTTCAAATATTTCCAAACTGAGAACAGAAATGTTTTGAAATTTCTGATAAAAGCAGGTTTTCAGCTTCTGGAAAATTCCAATATTGATGTAAAGTTTGGTGTCCCAGAAGGGCCACCTTCTGTGACTGGGCAATTTGTTGACATTTTATCCTCGAGTCAGTGCTTCCATTGTTGCTGCAACTAAGACAAGTGGAAATTGGAAAGACATTCGTCATGTTAAGTTTCTCTCTAGAAAGAAAATACAAGGAAGCTACTATGACCAGTCTTTCCATCTCCCTGGTGAAAGTGAGCTCATTGATTTCTCCATGGAAGTGAATGCCAAAGAGCAGCATTATCCAGTGGTTAGGGTATGAGGCTGCAAGTGAAACTACATGTTTTCTCCTCACAGGCCTGCCATTAGCTAAGTGAGGAGTGTTTGGCAAGAAACATAATGTGTCCATTCCTCAGTGTGCTTACCTGCAAAAACTTCAGGATATCCATATATACTGCAGTGTTTGAAATACCTAAACATCTGTGTGAAAATGTTGCAAAATATTCCTTTGCCTAAGGAAGTAAAGCTTATATGGCTGAGATGTCTTTCATTTCACACCATTTTTTTTTTACTCAATCAGCAACTTTGAACTAAATTAGACTAACAGCATTTGTAGTTACTGAAATTTCCTGAAAATTGTCAAATAAGGAGAGAGAGGGCCAAACTGGCACTCCCATTCTCTCCTAACTGCCCCTTCAGGGAACTGCTATGGTGTGATCCCAACACTTACCCATTCTTCTCGTCCTTCTGACTCTGCAACTGTTGTGTGCATCCGATCCAACCTGTCTACGTAGATGGAGCAACAACCTGGCCACTGCTGTTTCTTCTCATCCTGTAGAGTGTTATAGGAGAGAACTATGGATACTGTGGGATGCAGGGGGAGAACTCAGGAGAGTCATATAGGGAAGCTGGGATTCCTGTCCTTACTTATAAAGGGCACATAGGACGCAACTGCATAAGAGAGCAAGGCCACGCTGGTTCCTCTGCTTATGGAAAAGCTTATTGTTTGTAATCGGTCATGACCTGTCAATAGCTTTAAGTTGAAAATCAATTTCTTTGTTCCCTTTCTCTTATACAGTAGGACTAGATAAAAGCCTTCAGGTGGAAGTCATGCCCCCATCAAAGACATGTTTTCATTTAGTCTTTTCTATTTCATGTTTGTGGTAGGGCATTCACTCCAGTTATCTTATTTCAGCTAAAAATGCAGTAACCTCCAGTGGAAGGGTGGCAGTTCATTAAATTACAAAGTGCTATTACTTAATATAGTCAGGTTTACCCTGAGAAAAAAAGCAATGTTTTAGGGAGAACCTGCCAAGACAGGGACTCCAATTTAAATTAAGGTAATGCAACATTTGTGTAAATACAAGTTTAATCTCCTGTTGTTTCAGTTTAGTTTAAACCACTTGGAACTGGCATATACCTGACTGAAATAAAGTATCCCTGTAGTAGTTTAAACTCAATTAGATTGGTTTTAAACTGACTTGATCTAAGCAGTGAAGCTTTCTTAATGTATACAGAAACTGAGGATGTTCTAGCATGTAAACTAAAGGACAAAGCACCTTGCCTAAATTTGTCCCCCTTGAAAATGGAAAGGTAATGAACTGCAAAAAAGGTATTTTCTAAAGGTTAAACAAAAAAAAGGGGTAAAGAAGAGATACAATGCTAAGGAAATTACTTGTTATAGCTCAGTTTGTTTGTTAATTCCAGAAGAGAGGCATTATTTTGGTAGCAACACCACTGATATTTTTACTGTCCTTTTTTCCAGCCCTGTTTTTTCTTTTTTAAATCCCATGACTATTCCCATTTTTACCTTTGATATTCCACATTATTAGTTTAAAGATTTTACAGGTAATCTTTGGCTGGTGGGGGTTATTTTAAAATGCCCTGAAAATACACTAAAGAATAGGAAAGAATATAACAACTTCTAGACAGGAGCCCATTTCTTTACATTTCAGCAGTAATCCAAGCAAAAAAATGTAAGATAAGAGACACTTCAACTACATCTTAATCCGATGGCAGCAAAGTAATCTCTCAATTGCATTATATGACAAAGAAATCTTCCAAGTTGTGCACAACACAATAGTAATTGAATTCAGCAATTCTGGTAATACCACCGCATTATTTTTTCACAAATATATTTTTGTGAGCTAGAGAATGTTCAGTACCAGGTCTGTCATAAATGAAGCTGTTTAGAGGTTTATATGGTTTCATGTCACTCAGTCAACTTTTTTCTTGGAATTTACATTGCATGCTTTATTTGTTCTCATCACCTCACAGTAAAACCAGAGTGTTTACTATCACTGAGGAAATGGCTGTTCAAACCAGCAGCTCTCAAGTTTTTTACTGTCTTCTCCTTGCAGTCCAGTCCTGAAGGTCTGTAGCAATCTGATAAACTATGCTACCCACTCCCCATTATTAAACAGTGCTTGCACCTCAGCCTCCAGGAAAACAAACTCTCTGGTGCAAACCTGCAATTCTGAAGCTCAGCCTCCAGCAAAAAAAGCCTTTAACGCCCCTACTCTTAGCCAGTTTTCTCTACTCTTAGTTGAGCGCACTGAAAATCCCATGTATTTCCTGATGTGTCCCATTACTATTCCTCCCTGCTACTCCAACTCAATAGAGAAGCTCCAGGGAAGTCATGTTTCTGTCTCACAACTATTAGCAGCTGAGCTCTTTAGCTGCCTCTAGCCAGATGGTCCCTGCTCCCATGGGAAGAACATCTCTCTGGATGCTGGTTCTCCTGCCATTGTGCATGCCCCAAACTCAGTACAACTCACCCTCATATCAAGGGAGAGGAAAGGATGGAGACAAAGAGCCATCCACCCACCACCAACACACTGGAGCTAAAGCCAGAGCCTTTGGCGCTCTCCCATTGACTTGGAGTAAATGTGACACACTTCACACGGCAGTTTGGGAGAGGAGAGGAGAGGAGAGGAGAGGAGAGGAGAGGAGAGGAGATAACGGTCAATGGCCTTTCTTTGGGGTACGCCTCCAGAGTACATTTCAAGCCCATAGGGTTGGCCTAGCATCATCATCCTTCACTGAGAAGCACAGCCTCAGATGCATACAGATACCTACAGATAGTCAGGGATCATTCTGTTCCTGCAGATCCAGCACATCTCTTTCGTAGTACCAGTAAAACCTAGATCTAGAGCTGGTTGAGAAAATCATTAAAAATGAGAAAAAAAATTATACTTTGAAATGCTAATTTATTTTTAAAGTTCATTTTTGTTTGTTTTTTATAAGATTTAGAAAGTTCATTTTTGTTTGTTTTTTATAAGGTTTAGTAATGATATTAGATTATTTCATTTGGTTGTTTTTTTTTTTTCCTTTAATTTCCTTCAAATTACAATGTGAATGGCATTGCTTCTGGGGTTTGCTTTTTTCCAACTTCCTTTAGTTACTCTGAACAACAGGATTGCTAGAAATCACTACTTTTAATACCATGAGTTGATTACCTTTAACAATGTAACAACAGTTCAGAAATACCACCTGTGTCCTCACCAGGAGATATGTGAAAACACAGTTTTTATTTCTAAAGCCTTCTCTTAATAACCAAGAGTTAAACACCAGCAGATTAACCTGCAGTAAAAGTTTTCCCTTTATGATAATGTTCAACATCTTGTTGTTTGCCTTGATGTGTCTGGCTATTGGCTGTTTATTTTAAGTAGCTTCTGTTACCTCTCTCCTACAGCTTTCACCAAATAGTTTATATTTCATTCCCCTAGCCTTTTTTTTAGCCTTGTTTTCTAGGTTTTCTAACCATATGCAATTACACCATCAATCAATCCTTATTCTCTTCCCCCCTTTCTCCTTCCAATATCTTTAGAACTTGCTGTCCAAAGTCAATCATTTTTGACAGTCTGCGTGCGCACAGCGTAGAGCTCACCACAGCATGTTCCTCTCCTTGCCAAGCTGGTGGGTTAGTTCTCACTGAAGTGATATGTGCAGGGAACTGTGTAGGACAAATGGAAAGTATTGCTGGGGGTTTACGGGAGGGAGCAGTTTTGCAGTGGGAGTGTAAAGTAGCGTAAGGGAGAATTTTGGTTTTGGTTATTGGATTAGTTAAGATGAATATTTTGTAGGAAAGACACACAGATCTATATATACTTATACATATACACGTGTGTCTCACAACTGGAAAAAAATATGTACATATGACAGTGGGAATATATTTTCCATATAATGATAGTGATTTCCCAGTACAAGCAGATGACATAAAGCAAACTGTTAAATCTTTGCAATAGGCAATAAAGTAAAGTAGATTTTTGCTATCAGAATGAAACAGACTTTTAACAGCAGCATTTGCTGGAACAAAAAGCAGCCTCTTTGGATCCTTTGATGACATGGACTAGCATGCATTATAAGAAATTTGTTTAGCATTCTTGACTCATCAAAGGCAAGGCAGCATGTGAGTGTAGAAAGGAACACCAACTTAAATTTGTGCCAGAATCCTGAAATGCAGTGGCCCTGCTCTGTCCCATTCTGCTTCTGCTTGCACAGGTGTAGTGATATCCAAGAGAGAGATGGAAATGGACAAACAAAATCCCTAACTTTTCAGTCTCTACTGCAAGATTTGACAGAGCCTACCTGCAAGAGCTTTGTCACACCATCTGACCTGGAAATACTTGCCCTTCAGTCACTGAACCAGTGGCTTGGAGCTGTGACTATGTCTACGGGGCACAATACAGTGCAACGCAAAGATATCCAGCGGCACTCATATTGTGGCAGTATGGCTCAGTGAGAACCATGCACAAGGAATTCCGTGTAACAGTGTAAATGGCATGCAACCAGTAGAGGGGACATTCTGAAGACTGCTAGAATATCCTTTCTGCTCTATTACAGATTTGCTATTATTTCTAGAATGTGAAGTGATAAAGCAAAGGACTTGGGAAATTCTAGAGCTGATTTTAAATTAATTACCTGAGATTCTGGTAAGAGTATAGCTGTGGCAGTCCAAGGTGCTGGTGGTTAAAGATGCCAGGAGCTGGGCATATTAAGGAATTTCAGTTCCATCCTGCCAGGATAATATAATGTAATGTGCCTACCAGATTACTGTGGTCCTATCCAAATGAGGCTGAATTTATAACTGCATTATATGATGCCAGTGAAAGCTGGATGGGCTAATCCCATGCAGTAGTAGTTTCGGTCTGGATGATCTCCTTGGTGAAGAATGAGGAGCAGGTGGCTGGACGGATTTCTTCAGTTCCGCAGCTGATACTAGAGACAAGGAGTAGGTTTATGCTTCAGTCAAGAAGAGTGGTTGAAACTGTCATAGAGATTCCCTCTCCTGTTTTACAAATGTGATATTTACTATGGGAGAAAGATGGAGCAGAGATTCATTTCCAGCATTAGCTTGGACCCGACCAAGACCCAAACTTCTAATGCATTGCATACAGCATGCTGAGGCCTGAGCCTGGGTTCACACAGGATAGCTGAAAACTTAGGTAAGGAAACACTGGTTGATAGGGTAATTTAGGAGTCCTTTGTGAATTAAGACAGATTTAAGAAAGTAAACTAACTGAACTGCTTTTCAGTTTCAGAACTGATCTCTCAAGCAACCACTACCAAGTACAGAGTAATTTTATTAAAAATAAGTGAGAATTTACTATGGTTTAATTGCATTGATAATGCCACATTACAAGAGTTTTGAAAACCTGCCTTTATTGGTGACAGAAGAAAAAAAGAGCACCCATGCCATGAACCCTTCTATCTCTTGTGTTCAGCCACTGCAGCTGCACCCTCTCTTTTTTTAACATTTTCTCTTTCCAGTGTCTGTTTTTCCAGCCCTTCCTCAGATCTCCTAGTTAGCTGTAGCTATCTTCTTTAGATAGGGATGGGTAGGTTCATTCTATGGCTATGTACCAAAATGTGCTTGTATTTCCCACAAATCATTTGAGGTATATCAGCATCAGAGGTACTACAGCATTAGGCAATATGACTTTTACAAAAACAGATCAAGGATCTTATTTTCTTTAGGGCTTATATGTTGAAATGTATAATATTATTGACAAGGTTATGTGTTTTAGTTAAAAATGAAATAATTCCAAAACCACTGCTTTTCTCTTTCCTCTTGTGTTCTTCTCTATTTGGCTTTTCAGCAGACCTTTGCCCTTTATTGTACTATATATTTTTTTTTTATTCACCTTTATTTCTCACTTTATAAATGGACTTTAACTTGCTACCATTAATAGTAAAGTACATATACTGTAGGGCTTTGCCAAAAATCAGGAGACCAGTCAGAAGAGATTTATTTACTTTTTTGCAATGTGTGTGTGTTTCATAACTGACTGACAGGGGTTTGGGAACTTGAGAACCTCTGTTGAGGCAAATAATGTAATTGAGAATTGTCTCTCTGCTTATTCCCAGTACAAGATTAATGAATGGCAAAGATTTCTCATTTTTATTCTTTCAACTCCATCTTGCAATTCTAAATTCATAATACAAACAGCTTTTACTCGGGTAGTTTTTGGCTTTACAGGGAGCACGGCCAGAAACAAAGCTGAAATAGGTGCACAGTAAGTATTTATTTCCAAGCGGTAAAAAAACCACACACACACACGCAGCTTTCCAGTTCTGGTTCTCCAGCCCAGATGAGCACAGAGGAATGTGGGTGGAACTCGCCTGTCTGCCAAGGGTATTACCTAAGCCCTATTTTGATGGGGATTTAAGTGGTGCACAGGCCTTGCGCTGCATGGGGGTGAAATGGAAAATCACAGAGGGCTCGGTAGACCTTCCTTCAAAGCAAGGCTATGGAGCAGCGCGTGTTGAGTTCCAGGACCGGGAGGCAAAAAACAAACTGTGCCTCTGTCCCAGAAGTAAAGCAGCTGAGTGGTCACGGGATTAGTTCTGCTCCCGTGTTGTCATGTTGATGGGACTGGTGCAACTGCATCTTGCTCGTTCCTTTCTGATTGGCTTGTAGGGGGGCTGCAAGAAAAGGAAATCCCAGGTTTGCTTCTTCTCAGCAGCTGTAGCCTAAAAAGGTGTGTCTGCATGTTAATATAATTCTTAATGAATGCCAGAAACTGTTTTAATGCTACTTTGCAAAAGATTAAAAGAGAATGTCTGAAGGGGATAATGTGAGCAGGGGAGGATTATATTTTAATAAAATTAATCCCACCTATAAAGGAAGCCTGTAACAGTGTCCATCTGGACAAATCCAATTTAATTCTCTGAGAAGGAGCGTTAAATTTGTTCTATGTGTTTGGTTAAGAGACAGAGGAAAACCAGCAAAATCCTTCTCACGGTAGGTGAAAAGACTTGGAGGATTGAGGATTTGGGAGGACACAAATTGTAAAATGCCTCTCATGCTGAAAAAATTATCTTAAATCCTGAAGTTTTAAAGAAAAGCTGTCACTGATCATCCTAGATAGGCAAAGACAGAGGGATGGTGGCTGGGATTGCTGATCTAAGTGTTTCCCAGAGACTGAAGATGTGCTGGGAGGAGCAAGGAGGAAGGAGTAGGATGGGAACTCTTGCTATGCATCTCTTCCAGAAAAGTAGCAAAAATGTGGTGAAACCCCACTGCTTAAATGCCTGATCAAAAGCCTGAAGCTCCTTGTTTCCACCACAAGAGAAAATACTCTCATCCTAACAGACTATTACACATGCATACAGGTTTTAGGGCCTTCTCCCAGGCTCCAGAGCACATGCTGAGGAGGAAAATTGCGCTCTCTCTCTCATGCACTCTCTCTCACTCTCCTATTTAAAAAAACTGTAAGGAAATGTTGCTTCTTGCCAAGGAAAGAGGTTAGTCAGCTGAAAACGAAGCTCTCCAGGCTGTGCCCTCACATGTTGCTGCTTGTGCAGCTGAAGCACCTGTGTTCCCAGCGGCCAAAGGCTTACAGAGGGAAGTGGCCCTTGGCCACCCCCTCTAGGACGCACTCCCACCCGTCCCGCGGGCACCCTCCCTGCCTCCCCCATCACAGCAGGCAGACAGCTCATCCTCCTCAGGGCTGGGAGGGGAAGGCATAAGTTTCTGATACCAGGGTTTTCAGCCTAATATGCTTCAGCTGCTAGTATGGCTCTTCAAGGCTGATGAGTGAAATCTGGCTACCCAAAAGGGTCAACATGCATAAGCATGACCCCTGGATCTGTTCTGTAGGGCCAAAAGATATTAGTCTCTGGTTCCTGAAGGATCTGGAGGTGAAAATCCCACAAGTCAGTAGCCTGACGCAGTGCAGCGGGAGGAGATCTGACTGATGTCTCCCACTTTTGTAGAGCCAGCAGATGCTCAGAGAGCAAATGGTGTCCATGACGTGGGAAGAAGTGCTCCAAGTTGGTGTTATAGGTTGCTTAGTCTTGCGTTAAAGCCCTAGTTGACCATTCTCTTGTCAGTCAGGAGTGGTAACCAATAAGTATGTCACCTGTAGAAAATACACACAGGTAATACATGCTCAAGCCTTTAACAGAACATTTGTGCTATTGAAAGAAAACCCTGTCCCAAGGGTGTTCCAGTACACCATCTCTCCTTGGCACATGAGGCGTTGGCTCTGTGCAGTGAGGGAAATTAATCTTACGAGAAGAAAATTTCTCTGACACAACTGGGTAGCCATAGCTTGACAGCCTTGTGGCTCCTGTTAGGCTGTCCATCAGAATTCAAATCAACATAGATGTCATAAGAAAAACAATTGTTGTGCAGAAAAAAAGTCTCTCAGGTCCAATACTTTCATTTAGAGTCACATCTTCCACGTGGATAAGAAAGCTGAGAATGATTAAGAGCTGACATAAACAAATCCGTCCAAAGTAAGCAGAGACTTTCTGCAGCCTGTTCTATCACTGGCTATATAAAGGTTCTCTTTACAGATAATGACTATTTGTCTAGGTAAATGAAGTGCAAAAAAAGTAAACTTAGTATAGCCACAACTCCCAAATTGTTCCTCTTAAAATCAGAAATAACTAATTCTGTGACCCATGTGTTTATTTTTTTTATGATCTAACAATTAGCAAAACTGTTCAAGGTAAACACACATCCTTGAGAGATTAGCTCCAGTGATAGACTTGCTGGCATCAAAATGCATTATGAGCTGAAGGATTAGGTCCAGAGTCATGGACTTCCATCACTGATTTTTGCTTCTGAAGTTCTTTTACATGTAATGTGTTTGTTCTTCTAAGAGCATTACATAGCTTTGTGTCTCTTCATTCTTGCTGTTTTGGCTGTGGACCACAGCTAACACACAATTCATTTGCCTCAGCTTTTCCTTCTGTTTTTCAGTCCTGGTCTTTAGCTGAATGTTAGCATCTGAGTAGAACAGCTTCTGAACCATGTGGTTTTGGTGATAAGATTGATGGCGTACTTGGAGACCAATTAGTGGAAAAGACTGATAATATATGTATTCATGAAAGACTGTTACATGAACCTAACTTTATATATTAAAGGAGGGCTCTTATTCTAGCAGGCAAAATTGAGTTGGTTATTAATAATGCAAGGATGGTTACTGGAGGAAATACTTAGCTCATATGAGTGATTCTTATTAGGAGAGACTGGAAAAGCAGAATTCAAATGGGGTAAATGCAGCTTAGTGCTTCTGCTTGAAGCATTACTGTTGCAAACAGAAATCTCCCAGATTTATTATTGTGTTTTCTTTATTTGCCTGTGGCCACACTACTTAGGTCTGAGATCTCATCAGCTTTTAGAAGTAAGCAGACTCCAGCTAGGACAGAAATACGCTGAGTGACACGAATGATGCTTCTGCTTTTCTTTAGTGGCAGATTTTCTCTTACAGCAGCACTGACCATATGGATTACTCAGATAGCAATGGCACTGAGTTGCAAAGATGAAAAAATTCCTAATTATGTATTATTATTTATGGTGCTTTAACCCCAGCCAGCAACTAAGCACCACACAGCCGCTCATTCACTCCCCCCACCAGTAGGATGACGGGAAGAGAATTGAAAGGGTAATAAATAATAATTAAAACCCCCTAACAAACAGACAAACCAAAATGAGCAAACAAACACCACCCCCTCCCCACACACACACACAAACCCCAACAATAATTTGTAGTTAAAAAAAAAATAACAGAGAGAGATAAATAAAACCCAAGAATGACAAGTCATACGAATGAAAACAATTGCTCACCACCAACCAACTGATGCCCAGACAGTCCCAGGGCAGTGTTCCCCCAGACAACCTTCACCTGGGTTTATGTACTGAGCATGACATCATATGGCATGGGACACCCCTTTGGTCAGTTGGGGTCAGCTGTCCTGGCTGTGTCTCCTCCCAGCTTTTAGTGCACTACCAGACTCCTCTCTGACAAGGTGGTATGAGAAGGAGAAAAGGCCTTGACCCTTTGTAAGCACTGCTCAGCAATAATTAAAACTTCCCTGTATTATCAACACTGTTTCGAGCGTAAATCCAAAACATGGCCCCATACTAGATACTATGAAGAAAATTAACTCTACTCCAGCCAAAATGAGTTATTAATAATGCAAGGATGGTTACTGGAGGAAATACTTAGCTCATATGTGTGATTCTTATTAGGAAAGACTGGAAAAGCAGAATTCAAATGGGGTAAGTGCAGCTTAGTGCTTCTGCTTAAAGCATTACTGTTGCAAACAGAACCCAGATTTATATTTCTGTTTTCTTTTATTTGCCTGTGGCCACACTACTTAGGTCTGAGATCTCATCACCTTTTACAAAGTAAGTAGCTTCCAACTTGGGCAGAACTACTCTGAGTAACAAGGAATGATTCTTCTGCTTTTCTTTAGTGGCAGCTTTTCTCTTATAGCATCATTGACCCTATGGATTACTCTGATAGCAATGGCACTGAGCTGCAGGGGATGCCAGATAAGTAAGTATTCCTAATAATTTATTATTATTATTATCATTATT
>NW_010249345.1:90231-105796 GCF_000690775.1 Eurypyga helias | reverse complement strand
TATATATTATATATATTTGTTTTCTGTTGGCCATAATTTAAAGTACACATGCACATAAACACACAGCTATACCTTGACACATTTTGCTAGCCATGAATGACTCCTGCAAATAAATTTTGTTGAATCCATGTTCTGCAACTAATTGAGGTAATCAAGGTATTCAGCATCATAAAATTGTGTCTATTGCTTCCAGAAATGATCTCCTGATTTCATTAGCTTTTAGAATTAGTACTCATCTTTGACTTTAAATAGACTACAAGCTCTGTACCTTGCATATAAATGCTCAGTCTGTCTGTTTAATCATTCAGTTTCAGTATTTTGCATGATGCCATATGTTCCTGTGACTAAACAATCCACAGTTGCTCTTCAGCTGGCTTTTATTTTTGAGATCTCTGGGATTTAAAATTTCTCTATCAGGAGTGCTATTCCCTCCATACCCTGATCTGTCTCTCAGCTTTACAATCAACAACCCATTTTTATATTCCCTAAACAAGAACATGGATGGCGTCATTTCTCCACATGATGATGTTAATTACTGTCACCACATCACACTCATTTGTTCATAACAGAAACTGCAGGGATACATCTGATTAACTTCTTCCCCTTCTGTATACATATTCCAATGCCAAGCAGCTCTATTTTTTAATGATCTCATCTTGGTGTACATATATTTACAGTATTTCAAAGAGAGCTATTAAAATGTGGAGTGTCCTTTTTGTTCTCATGAAATTTCATTCTATATAGATTTTTTTTTTTTTTTTGTAAACCAAAATTAAATTATATGATCACTTCAAAAAATTATGGGGTCACTCCACTGTAGACAAATTACAATCAAATATTAATTATGACAAAAATACAGTTTTCACCACTTCAAAAATTATTAAAAAACATTAACAATAATTTCATGCAACAATTGAGATGGCAAAGTTTTTCTTCATGCTATGCTTGAAATGAGAATGAATTAAATTGGACACCACTGTCTTAAAGGTATCATCATTAATTCAAGGCATCCATAAGTTAATGACAGATTTACAGTGGCTTTCACCTACTCCTGTCTTCGTTCAGGTAGTAAATCAACCTCGCCATCAGGATTAGACTGAGAGGCAGGGAGAGATGTGCAAAGAAGCAGCCAGCCTTGCACCACTTTAGTTCGAATTTCAGGAGCAAACTTTACAGCAGAACTATTCCTGAATCATGTTTTGTGCTATAGCCCATTTTAGGCAGAAACTGTAGCCAGTTGCCAATATCATAGCAACTAATAAATACCCACACTTCTTAAAATAAAATGTGTCTTAGTAATGAAGATTTTTGGAAACAATTCAAAAAATAACACCCCCTCACCCCACCCCCAATCAAGCATTTTATGATTTACAGTTTTATGCAGATAAAATCAAAGGCAGGTTTACATGACCTAAAAGGAAACAAAAATTACTCATTTTCATTTACGATGGAAATCAAGAACACATTGCGCTGGCAATTTCTAAGGCTCATTAGACCACCTAATCTGATGCCCTTCTAAATTAAATTAGCACTGATTACTTCTTAATATATTTTTGTTTAACTTTAAAAAAAAAAAAAAGTTTTTGGCTTTCATTGTCCTCTAAAATGAGCTCCTGGTTTCTGGTAGTATTTAATTCAGCAACAATGTTTTCTGAAGTGTACCTTTAGTCCTTGTGTCAGATTTAAGAGCTTCACTTAGTGTTCTAGTTAACTTCTATGCTCAGATACTTTGCTGTTTATAGTTTCATCTGCCTCCATCTGGTTTGAATAAAGTTGCAGTAAATCTGGCCTCTTGCCTTTTCTGTCAAGTTTTAAGTGAAAAGAAAGTCTAGAGGGCAACAGCCCCAGACTTGGAAGGCTTAGTGGAAATCCTTGCTCCCTCACAGATCTGTGTTACGTTGAATAAAACAAAACCAGTCCATTAAGAAATTCGGATCCTTTAGCTTCATGGTATCTGCTGAGGAGCTGGGGAAGGGAGGAAAAGAACTTGTAAAAGAAATTCTGTGTGAATAGGAAATTACCTTCTACATATGATTATGATTTCAAAACAATTCATTAATTTTAGATACCTTAACCTTTCTAATTTGCTGATCATCTGTATCTCCTCTTGGCTTCAGTTCTAGTAATGGGTGTTATTCTCCTTCATACATCACATAATAAATGTTTTGACCTGACTGCTAGAACTAGCTTCTGAAAACTTGAATTGAATTTTTCTGAAAATTCAAATTTTAAAAAATTATGAAAACTTTTATTATTAATTTCTCTAAGAATGTAAACAAAGCATTCTCATCTTGAGCAGGCCTACAGAGGGAATTGTATATTGCTTATATGGTTTATTTACTGGAATGTGGTCTGATGAAAGCAGGTAAATGTTCATTTCATTGAAACATTGTATTTAATCAAGAATGGGAACCACTAATATCTGGGATGAAAAGGAGAGAGTGGAAAAGGGAAATATCTGCCTTCAACTGTGAAACTTTTTGTATTGAATGCTTGTACTAGTTGCTTCTCATTATCTCCCACATTCCACTGAAGGGGAGTGAGCAAACAGCTATGTGACGCTTCACTGCCTAGTGGGGTTAGCCCACAGCAATATTAGAAAACAAAGATTCACATATTGGACAGATCTACAGAGTAAATACCTAAAACCAGACAATTAATAAATAAAAACCTTTTACAACTTCTTGGTGTAATACAGTTCTGTAGCAGGACATACAGGATAATAATGTATTTGTCATACTAATCGTTCATGGCACAGGGTCAGGCAGTATTAATATTAACTTTGAGACAGAGTAGAAAACTCATCTAGCATTGCCTAACACAGGAACAGCTTCCATTGGGAAAGCTGTCAAAAAGAACTCAATGTAAGATGCTGTGATTTGAGTGAGCAACAGAAAATTCTGTTCTATTCCTGTTCCTGAAATTCCTTTGTGCAGGGTAGAGCACTCCACATCGGAGTCTTCTGTTTTGATATTAAAATCATGTTTATAACTTAGCCATGCTGCATACTGGGCCATGTCAGAGCTAGTGAGATCTTAGTCACCACAGACACACCCTGCTTTCCTTTGAAATAATTCTAAAAAAAGGAAGAGAGGCTTCACTCTAGTAGGTGCCCAAGGGAGGACAATAAAAGCATCAAAGTTGTGGAACATACCACAGGTCACATCCACCTCACAGTATAAACATGCTTCTTGTAGTTTAACACAATAGGCAGCTGCACAACATACAGCCATTCACTCACTTCCCCCTCCAGTGGGATAGGGGAGAGAATTGGGAAAAAATAACATTTTTGGGTTGAGGTAAAGACAGTAAAATAGGAGAGAAAAGGAAGAAAAAATAATAATAATGACAAAAGAATATACAAAACAAGTGGTGCACAATGCAATTGCTCACCACCAACTGACCGATTCCCAAGTAGTGACCACTGTCCCCCTGCCAACTCCTCCTAATTTTTTGTTCAGTATGATGTCATACTGTATGGCATTTGCCTTCGGACAGTTTAGGTCAGCTGTCCTGGCTGTGTCCCCTCCTAGCTTCTTGCACACCCTCAGCCTTCTCACTGGTGGGGCATTATGAGAAGATGTAAAGTCCTTGACCTATTGTAAGTACTGCTCAGCAACAACTAAAACATCAGTGTGTTATCAACATTATTCTCATCCTAAATATGTGTAAATCCAAAACACAGCACTGTATCAGCTACTAGGAAGAAAATTAACTGTATCCCAGTTGCAACTAGGACAGTGCTTATTCACTGAGCAGCCTTATTTTCCTTTTTTTAACCAATGTCTTCCTTATATAGAAAATTGATGTAACTGAGGTAAGCTTTCCTGCAAGAAGGTTATTTACCATTAAGAAAATGTAACATGAAGTACTAAGTATTCCTATGCAGGAGAGAAAAGACAATTACAAAAATATAAAGGTCTGGATGAAGAAAAAGCAAAAAGAAAAAACAAAACCACATGGAAATTAATTAATTAAAGAAATTATATATGGGCATTGATCTATAAGAAAATATGCTTAAAAACTTGAATACTAAACTGCTTATATGCAGTACCAAAGAAACATTCAAAAAATTGGAGGTAACACTATAGACCACCAGCAGAAAATGTATTCAATACCTGAATCCTAGTGAAAAGACATTTGGTATGTTAGTCAAGGACTACATCGAGAAGGGATATCCCTCCATAACCCTCATGGAAGTGGGATATGCCTTTCGCTCCTATGCATCCAAAAGGTGGAACTTGGGAGAAAAAACTGTTCAGAACTATGGTTAAAAAAGCTTTTAAGATACTTCATTATAATGTAATAAAACAACATATGCAACTCAGAACAAGTAACTCATAGCAGATTTCTTACAAGGAGGGAAATGTACTGGAGGTTATACAGAATCATTTTTAGTGCATGAGTAAGAGAATTTAAATGCTACGCATTATTAAATAATAGTCACTAGTCCAATTTTTGAGGAGTCTTCCATAAAGTAAACTATAGAACAGAGCACAGCCACTTTTTTTGTCACTTGCATCCCCTAGCTGGGTCCTAGAGAAGTCACTCAAAAATGCCAAATAGAAAACACATCTGTCTGGCTAAGAAGTTGAGTGCTCAGAACAGGGGAAAAACATGTTTCCCGAATCTCAGCATTATAAGACTTCTTATGGAAGCATAATACAAGCTAGTGTACAGACAATTTTCTGCAAAGTTTCAGCTTCCAGAGACATGTACAGCCACACTGAAACCCTGCTAGCACCCCTTTGATGAATCCTCACTAGTAATGTTTTCAGACTTTGTTTCACAGCTGAAGACTCTTGTGTTTCGTATACTTCATCTGTGTGAGGTCTGAACAGAGTTCACCACCCTGCAAACCAAACATTTGGATAAATCATTGAGGAGATTATTTTTTATGACAATGTTATTCTTAGACCTGTCATTTGGTTTTTTCATGATCTTACTCAAAGATTGCAAAAGATAAGTAGAAGAAATCGGCTAAATGTTTATTCATAGAACTAGTATGGGATTATTTTTATCTCAGTAGGCACACCATAAGCTCAGAAATAAAGTATCTACTTTTAAATTGCATAACACTGAGGAAATAAAGTTCAGAGAGCATGAAGATACCAAAGAACAAAGATATTTTAAATGGTGAATTTTTTCTTTTTAAAAAGGGTAGCTAGAGGAAAAAAATTATAATTCACAAAAGTGAACTTTATAGATGGTTGTTATATTGAGTCAGTTTCCTTAAGGGAAAGGATGAAGTTTTAGTAAAAAATTAATAATAAATTTAAAATAATGAGTAGTAGGAAGCAAGGTCAAATCTCTGCATATAATAAAAGGCAATTTGTTTACCTGTGGTAAACATAACCCTAGGAAGGGGACAAATCTGCATAATCTTCAATTAGTGTAACATTTTACATGTCTGTACATGTAGTGGTGGTTATCCAGAAAAAAAGGTGACATTGTACTATAACTGTTCTATTTTGACATCTAGCTGCATCATTTGCTCTACGCTATTATTAGCCTTTAAAGAACTCAGGATTGAAAAGTGTTCTCAGTATTTACTCATTATTTAATTTTAATGTGTATAGTCTGTTTCTTGCTGTTGAACATTCAACATGTGAAATTTAAGTCAAGTTTCTTACCTGTAACCAGCCACAGAAATTAAAATCAAAGGGAAAATCAACAGGGCCAGAGCTAATTATGACTTACCATTAATTGAACATTAATGGATTTTATTTTCTCCTTCTATTTGTTTGTTTATTTGTTGGCATCACTAAATAAGCTTTTCCCATATCAAAAGAGAAAGCTCATGATCCAATAATAAATTCCACAAGTTCTGACATGATTTTCTTAAATGAAATGGACACGCCTGATGAAAAATACTCATACTGACAAAGGAATAGTTGAAATCGAGAGTATATCCACATATCTTGAAGAATCACCTTTAAGAAATGCACAGATTTGTTGTGACAGAAAAGAATGTGTCACAGAATACTGAGCAAATTGGGGGAGATCTATTCTCCATTCACAATCTACATAGATATCATATACATACGCTAGAAAGTTGCACAACATTTTCTGCCATGATAGATGCCACAGTTTTAGCCAGTTCTCTTAGATGCTTACATTCACTGGGGGGGGAATGGAATAGGAAAAGACACTTATTTCTACAGATAAAGCATAACAAAATCTCAGAGGAGACAAGGTTGAAGGTAAGGTTTAAGAAGCAAGTTATTTAATGTCTTGTGGTAGGAAAGTACGAATTTCAGAGAAATGGGGCAGTAATACTGAAAAGGTGATACCCAACAGTGATTTGTCAATGAGTAAGGTGCCAAGAGTGCATAAACAAGGTAAGTAGTTATGGGACAAGGTTTATTATGTCAGATCAGAAAAATGGATAGCAATTCTGTAAAGAAATTATGAACTCTCTCTTGAGAGTTTATGAAGGATAAGCAGCCTGAAAAAACGGGCATGAAACAGCACTGATGCCATTTCATTCTTTAACTGATCAATCAGTCTGGACTTGGCAACCTAGATTTGCTAAAATTTCTTTAAAAAGTGTTTTTCAGGAAAAGTTACACTGATATCTTCAGGAAGAAGGGCTATAGTGAAGGATGCATTGGAAGGAAAATGCCAGAGAAGTATGTACAGAAATATCTTAAAAATGAAAGCAGAGGAATGGAAAATATGTACTAGATAATGATCTAAACTCTAAGCATGCACAGAAACTACTCATCATTATCTGCAAGCTGAAGTAGTCTATTTTTACAGACAGAGGCAAGGTTAGTGCTGTTGGAGGAAGGAAGAAAGTAATGATACTGAGGACCTAATGAATGAAAGAGTATGAGAGACAGAGTTTGACATCATAAATATTACTTTGCAACAGCACTGGCTGTTAGAAACATTATCAGAAGGGAAAAATAAAGGCAACATTTTTTCCATAGAGATGTCTCTACAGTCATGACCTTCAAACCGTGTTGTTTGCTACCTGGTACTACTTCTCTTTGAAAATAAATTGAAGGACTCGCCATTGTTTAATATAATATTTCCTTAATTTAACAGCTCTTGGCTCCAAAAGCAATATTATTTTATCACAATAAGCACACATGAACACAAATAAAAACAAACACCCATACAAACGGCGTATCATTTTCTAATAATATTTGTATCATAATAGCCATTGTAAAGACTATTCTTAACACAGCTGCCATACTTATTCTGTAAGTTTTTAAAATACTATTTTATGAGTGTTTCAAAGCCATTAAGTATTTCTGTTTCCAGCTCAAAAGAGTTCTAAATCTACCTTCTTACTACTCATTCTTTTGTACTCCTTGTAATATTTGTTAACTCTTTTTTGTATGTCTAAAACAATGTGAGCAAGAGATAAGTGTATCAAAATAAGTTTAATGAAATATATAACCTGAGCTAATCATAAATTTTAAATTAAAAGTTTCTTCAGTGAAGTATGATTAGAGTTTTGGGACACAATGTATTAGTTTCAACAAAAATGGAATAAAGTAAGTTACATTCTAGGGTTCCAGGCAGAATTTTTAAACAAAGCCAGATCAAGAGTGTTAAGATAGCCAGTAATCTGACAGACTATTGAAGTTTCAGTAGTAGTCTGATGGAGTACTGGAAAAATTAGAAGGGAACAGTTAAATCCTGTCTTGACATGGTTTCTACAATGAATTTAAATCTTCTATATCCAAAGTTAGTATTCCAAGTATTGCATATTTTGTGTTAATATCTGTTTTCCCCCACAGAAATTAAGGCATTAATATTAATTCAAGAAGGGAAAAAAAAAAATCTTGCCAGGCCATACAAACTGTTGTGCACCATCTGTCAGATCCCACAGCTTGTTTACTACAATTTTGTTGTTGTTATTGACTAAAGTCTACCTACCTGACTGGCATTCTTCCCAGTCTGAAATGAAAGGTTTGTAGCCCACTTCTTACTTGTATTAGCTCTTGCTCTTTCTTATACGAGGCCAAAAAGTCTGTGAAATTCTTTTTATTAGAGATCTTAAATCCAAATAAGATTAAACTCTGCCACCATATACCAACCAAGGATGCTGGTAAGGCCTCTAGGTTGCCATTCTGGGTGTTAAAATTTCAAAAGTTGTGTTTTCCAAGAAACTGTTTTGTTATTGTGTTGGCTTCCCAAATGCTTATATGCATGGGTAAAGATAGAATCAGATGCTCAGCCTCTCTCAAAGGATGGAAATACATCACAGCTTCCCAGATAATGTTAATACAATTTATGAGTTTATTTTTTCTGATTTGGGCTGAAGAAATAGGAATTAGAAATAAAGTTCTCTCCAGTAGTGCTAGGACATAGTAGGTCTTCTGTAAAAATGTTTTTCTAGAGATACTTACTGTGAGACTGAAAATGTAATCAGGGATTTCAGTCCACAGAGGCTACACCTACATCAGCAGGGTGTGTAGCCTGGCAAAAGTGAATCGGAAGAATGAAAACGGTGGTACTGACAACTATATATGCTTCAAGGAGCTGATGTGTGACAAACCCTGTTCTGTTCCCACTGACCGATACCTATGTCACCTAAGCTGCAGTACATTAGATGCACTCCTGCAATATACCTTCAACTTCAGTTTTATCCACAAGCAATTCACCTTGTCTTCTCCAGGAGTGGTGTACAGAGTGAACAAAAACATGTTGACATAGACAATCAGGAAATTTAAGTCAGAAGTGTTTTCCTGAGCCAAACTGAAGGAAAACTGTTGTTAGACCATGCCTTTGTATGTACTCAGGTTTTGCATAGTACAGGCTTTGAAACTGTGAATGTCCACAAATGTAACACATATGACCATTTTTGTGACACTAAAATAGTACTGTCTGAATTAAAAGTACCTGTGTCACACTTTGACATCAGTTTACAAAGGTTTGGCAACAAAGCTGAAACATTTTTTTGGTTTTGTTTATCATTAGACCTTCCAGTCATGACAGTATGTTAATGCTTTTTAAAATCTTGAATTGTCTTTGTTTTCCTTCTTTATTTAAGAATTCTGCTTAAACGAGGATATATATATCTTCATACATAAATACACCATAAAAATTCACATGTATATCATATATAAACTATGATAAGAGAAATCTCATGCACTTATTTAATCTGTGGAACAAAACTTTCAAGATATGAATCTCACTTTATGGAGGAGAAACAGCTGTGAAAGATTTCTCTGCAGATTGTACCACTCAACTAAAGAAATCACAGCTAAAGCTGGGTTTACTTATGCTACAAGGAAATAAAATAATAATTAAAAAAACGCAACATACACATACACGCACCCCAAAGCATATCATGTTCATGTTTGGGAAACCCTCCACTCCTTCCTTTCTGTAGAATAATAGGAAACAAGAAAAAAATTTGAAGAAACTGAAGTGATCTTCATGCCTTTAAGAGACATTTTTCAGATTCAGCAAAGCTACAAAGACATCAGGAAAATGTAAACCAGAATTTGGAATGAAACTAGTAAAAAAATCTTGATGTAGTTTGAGCACTGATAATTTTTATTGATGCTGTTGCATTTCAAGACCTAATTAATCATGCTGATAGTGGCCTGAAATGAAAATGTCTTCCAGAGTAATAAAAAACCTAATTGTAGTATGTCAGTGACGACTCATGGATAAACCATCACATAACAAAACTTTTAATGAAAAAGAAAACATTGCATCACGTAATAAAATAAAAATATGATAAACTATATATAGTGATCTTTATTGCAAACATAAGTTGTTTACTCAGCTGCTAAACAGATTCCTGTATTTTGAACTCTGAGCATGTAAAATCACATACAATAACACTTTGTAATACTTGCATAGATTTACTTTCCAGGTGGAATCAGTCTGAGTAACTGTTTAAATGACAACCCATTTAGAAAGGAAATAATAACTAGGTATGAAAATAACTTGCTGCTTTGTCTTTATAACATTTGTTTGTATGTAACTGATGTTTCAATATTGTCTGTGTCAAGTTTATAGAAGCCCAAGCAACAGACCACTTCAAGTCACTCAAATGTAAAAATACCTCAATATTGTAAACACATTTGTCCAATTAGCAAACTATTCACACTTCAAAAGACTCCAATACGGAAGTGGCCATGTCTACCCTTTTCTACCTCTAATTTCTACTTTGAGCTACCAACCCATAATGGTTTAATCCAATCCAGCAATCAAGAACCACACAAAAGCAACAGACCACTTCAAGTCACTCAAATGTAAAAATACCTCAATATTGTAAACACATTTGTCCAATTAGCAAACTATTCACACTTCAAAAGACTCCAATACGGAAGTGGCCATGTCTACCCTTTTCTACCTCTAATTTCTACTTTGAGCTACCAACCCATAATGGTTTAATCCAATCCAGCAATCAAGAACCACACAACTCCTCACTTAACCCCAGTGGAGGATAAGACAAGGAAACTTGTGGGTTGAGATTAGAAAAAATAAATAATTGAATATAAATTAATAGAATAGTGATACTAATAATACTAACAATACAAATAATACAATACTAATAATACTAATATTACAACTAGCAATATGTAATGAAAATAATACTACCATTATTAATTATAATATGTAATGAAAATAATGGAAAACAAAACAAATTATACAGTGATCATGACAGAGGCAAAGCAAGCACCACACACTCTCAACGAATGAGAGAGACCGATCCCGAGCCCACCCCCAACTTGTAGACTGAGCATGACATTTTATGGAATGAAACACCCCTTTGGTCAGTTTGGGTCAGCTGTCTGGACTGTGTCTCCTCCCAGCTTCTTGTAGAGAAGAAACTGGAAACACAGCTGCAGTATCAGAAACCCAAGAAGTCCTTGACTTGGTACCCTTAGCAACAACTAAAAATATTAGCATGTTATCAATATTCTTTTCAGCACAAATTAAACAAATAGCCTCATACTAGCTACTGTGAAGAAAATTAACTCTATCCCAACTAAAACCAGCACACAGCCTAAAAATAAGTTTCTGAAAATCAAGTATTGTGGAAAACACCTCTCTCATCGCAGAAATAGTACAGAAATTCTATTTTAATATTTCTATCTTAGTACTTTTTAACTATGATAGTACAATCTAAACAGGTGGAAAGACGTTTTTAATTATTAAATAAATTAAAAACCTGGGACATAATCTTACCCAGCTTTTATTTAGAAACAGAACTCGTCGTGTTCTAGGAATAACTATATATTGCATAAGCTTAAATATGCCAGCATGCCATACTAACATGTCAAGCACATTTTTCCAGTTACTGATCATATACATGAGGTTTCTCTCCAAAGTTCTATGAACATCGCTAGATATGATATATTTGTGGTTAAAACTGGAAGTCAGCAACTATTGGCTATATTCCTATGCTACTAACTTCCTTCAGACCTAGGAGAACTCAATTAACCTTTACTTGACTGTTACACAATCTGAGAAATCAGGACAACGTACTTTGCTATCTTTATAATGCACTTTGACATCAGCAAGAGAAGAAAGCTGTCACAGAACTACCACAAATGCATACAGCTCCAGGGACACAACTAACATGAGATGTGTGACTGCTCTGATTACTTCAGTTAAGCCTTTTTTAAAACTTCTACCAATTTTAAATTATGTCTTTGCATAAAATATGACTGGGATGAACCTCACAGGGTTATTTAGCCAACAGTTCTTCCCCAAGCCACCATCAGCTGACATTTGAGCTTATGACTTTGCCTTTTTTTCCCCAGCAGACACAGAGGATTTATTACCTTCCTTTCTTTTTTTTTTTCTTTTTTTCGCAGAATGATGAAAAGAGGAACCAGCACCAAAAACCTTCTTGCTAATGATATTTTGTAATTATTCAAATTATGTTGCTGGAAAAAAAATATAGATCCTTTTTTTGTG
This sequence comes from Eurypyga helias, assembly GCF_000690775.1. NCBI lineage: Eukaryota > Metazoa > Chordata > Aves > Eurypygiformes > Eurypygidae > Eurypyga > Eurypyga helias. The sequence goes on along the minus strand of NW_010249345.1, from coordinate 93,895 downwards.
TGCATCTTGCATCAAGTCTTTCATGTCCTGTGAACTTCTTTAGCAAGATGCTTAATTTATATGAACAACCAATTAGTCCTGATTTATGTAAAATGTTCTTGCCTGTTGTTCGGCATTACTTTCTCCCTTAATAATTTTTTGTTAATAACAGACAATATTACCATGAACTCACAAGTAAATGCTAAATAAGGCAAAGTTATTAATTTCTTTATCTCCTTGTCTTTTTTTTTTTTTTCAATTTTTCCTCTTACAGTTTATATGAAAACCCAAACATTCTATTTTGGCATATTTTTTCAAGGGCTTAGGTGCATCATGGACCTGTGCAATGCCTTTACAGCAACTGGATTTTAGATCAGCCTTGCAAAAAAGCTCAGTTGGTCACAGTGGAATTTTTATGCATAGAACAGCAATGGTATTTAGTTAAGATTATTTAAATATTTTTTAAACTCAATGGCTTCTCAACAATCATATCTTAAAAAGACAGCATTTGCCCTGAACTTTAATAGGCAGATTTACTATTTAACAACACATCCTGTTCTTTCTATAGCTTGAAACTGAACGATTTTCCTGGAGAAAGGAGCTCCAATAATGGTGAACAGTCACTATGTTAGATTTTCTCAATTCTTAAATTACTTGCAGTAACTTAGGTTACTGCAAAACATTAAATGATAATGTCTAGGCAGTTGAACTGAAGCTTTATTAATCAGTTCCCTGCAGTTTGTTTACATTGCTAGAGAGGACATTCAGTGATGACTTCTATTAAGAACACCAGCACAGATGACAGAGGTGTTGCTAATTATAACAACCTTTAAGAGAGTCATAACCATTTTCAAAGATCTATATATAAAAATCCACAACTATGTGTCTTCTTGTTATTTTCTTTTAAGTGGATCAGTACAAATCTCAAACTGTTGGAACAGATTTCCTCACAAACACAATAAAAAAGCATTTTGCCCCTAGTAAAAATAAAGCACTTATTAAACAGTGCAAACCATGTGTGTATCTCCAAGTACTCCATAAAAATTAAATAGTTTTGCTACACACCAACACTGATAAATGCTATTCAATTTGCATCACATATAGGGAATTTGAAGCAAATGCTCTAATATGATTCATCTGCAGAATTCATAAAGGAAATCAAAGATCTCAGAGGATTCCAAAGTTCCATCTCTAACTGTTAGGTCATCCTCAAAATAAACCATAAATATTTCTGTTTCATATGCATCAAAATTATGTAACAATTTTAATTCCAAACAACTATTACATCTGACCAAAGTACTGACAAGTTACAAGAAAGAGTATTCTGTTCTTATAACTATGTACAATGCTAATTATACAAAAGGGTAATAAAAAAAAAATCTTAACCAGATTGTATTATTATTTACACTTTAATTACAAGAAGACATGGTTTCGTTTTGGGATTTTTTTTTTTTTTTAAAGAAATACACATTATTCCATGAACGGTTAACACAGACAGGGATACTTTTCTAAGCATTTTCAGGGGTTATCCTCATGTCTTCTGTTAATGTTAAATATTTAATTCATATTTTGCATATACTTGCAAAGGGCTGAATGACCTACTGAGAATTACTTCAATAGATTTCTTCATGGTATTGGAAAATGTAGAATTTGGGTAAATTGTTATTATTACATACAGGCTATTAGCTGGATAACTATGGTTTACATAAGCAGAAATTATATAACTAACTCTCTGTTCAATGAGCTGAAAAGTAGCACTAAGCTATAGAAGAAAACGTACGTGCTGACATTAGTAACTACAAGCAACTTGCCCTTAGAAATTTCACTCATACCATGTAACCTAAAGAAATATTGAAAATCTAGGGATTAATTCTACTGAAATCTGCTACAGCTCTGACTGTACAGTATTACTGAACATCTAAAAGAGTTATTGCGACCAGTATTTGTAATTCTTTCAGCTGAGTGCTGGTCAATTGCTCTTTTGGTAATGGTCATCCATGTTCAGGAAGAATCTTGTGTATTTCACTATTTTATTTAGTATGTTCATTGAATATTCTAGGTTTGGCTTTCAGCCTGAGACTACCTGTGACCACCTGTACTTTATTCTTCTGGCAAAGGGTTCGCTAATTGGAGACCTGTCTTAAGACTGTTGTGAATGATATAATCAAGTAATGGCCTGAATCTAAAAAAAGGGAAAAACCAGGATAGTCATTCAGAAACTATTAAATCAAAGAAGGCAGTTTGACAATGGATAACTTTCTCAACACTTAAATCACAAACATTAGTGTCATTTGACAGCTACAATAATAATGTAGTTTGGAAATTATTCAAACAAATATCATTTGTAGTGTTTTAATGTCTAGTGGGAAGTTTTGGGTTTTTTTTTCCCTTCAGTTTTCACCACTTTACTTTGTTGGTGCTTAAATGTTAATGATGCATTACACTTCTTTCCCTTTAACTACTTTGTGTCCGTCCACATGTGTATGCGTCCACACATCCCTATACATATGTGTATAAAAACACGAGTTAGTGTGTCTGTGTGTATGTTTAGAAAATGTCTTCCATGAATCTTTTGACATTTTTCTTTGCTATTCATCATTAGCATTCTTGTAACTGTATTTGGAACCTATTATAATAGAGAAATCTGTATCCATGCGTTTGCAGGAATAAGAATAACCACAAAAATTATTATAAAAATAATGGGTTTTTAAAAATATTGCTTTCAGTTATTCCAGAGCTTGGGACATATAATACAAAACTCTAAACAATCTTCCTGTAAGATGTCTCACTACAGAGACATCTCCAGGTGCTATGTATGTGCATCCCGAATGTTGCCGTCTGTCATGCAGGTCACCAAGTGTCCTTGTGGAAACTGGAAAATGGCTGCACATGAGGCTTAGCTCATGTGTAGCATCATCATAGGGCAAGGAAAGGCAGAAATTATTATTAATAATTACAACAAATTATAACTAATATCACTAATACTCGGTGTCTTTATTGCTTATCATCCATATTTGCAAAATACTCTCAATAGGTTTGAAAAGGAAATTTTGCTGAAAATCAAAAATCATGAGTTCAAGACATTACCTTTGTTTTCTAGTCTTCCTTTCACTGTAGTTCCTAACGTTCATCATCTGTATGTTCTAAAATGCTGACCTAGCAGACCATTTTCCTCTCCCTTTCAAGTCTGTACCTTTTATTTACATTTGTTTCAAATTGTTTAACTGAAAGAGATAGAAAAACAAATGCATGAAGGATTTTTAATAAACCCTCTAGTCTCTTACCTTGCTCTAAAGACATGATCAATTATTCCTATGTCATTCGCAAGACATAATTGTCTTGCTGTTTCTTGAAGTCCTCCAAGTTTCCCTATTGTTGTGGTTTAGCCCCAGTCAGCAACTAAGCACTACACAGCTGCTTGTTCACCTCCCACTCCACCCATGGGATGGGGAAGAGTCGGAGGAAAAAGATAAGAGAATTCATGGGTTGAGATACAAACAGTATAATAATCAAAAATAAATGAAATAAATTTAAATAAAATAATGATGCTAATAATGCTAATACTCAAAATATGTAATTAGAATAATTGTAATAATGATAATAATAACATATAATGGAAGGGAAAACATCAGCAGGGAAAATACCCAAAGAATACAACTGCTCACCACCTGCGGCCCAATGTCCA
>NW_010249345.1:59379-89846 GCF_000690775.1 Eurypyga helias | reverse complement strand
AATACAACTGCTCACCACCTGCGGACCAATGTCCAGCCAGTCCCTGAGAAGCAAGAGACAGAGAGCTTGCAAGAGCCTGAGAGTGCTCTGAGAGACCCTCCCAGATAACTCCCCCCTCTTCTTATATACTGAGCATGAAGTTTTATGGAATGAAATACCCCTTTTGTCAGTTTGGGTCAGCTGTCCTGACTGTGTCCCCTCCCAGCTCCTTGTAGAGAAGCAGCTGGGAACACAGGTACAGTATAAGAAACTGAAAAAGTCCTTGGCTTAATGTAAACATTCCTTGGAAACAACTAAAAAGCATTAGGATGTTCTCAATATTCTTCTCAGCACAAATCCAAAACATAGCCTCATACTAGCTACTGTGAAGAAATCTATCTCTATCCCAGCCAAAACCAGCACACCTAATGTCTTGTACAAGATTTAATATGGGATGTTTAGGGAAGGAACTAAAGGTGTTGAAAGGGAATCTAGAGGAACTGGGTAGGAACAAGTTTAGAAAAACATGGGTGTATGGAGATAAAAAAGGGCTGGTTGCATAGCTCGCTGGTCAATATGCTTTCTTTGGCCATACCCTGCATTTGCTCATTGCACTCTGTTCTGTGCTGGGTGATGAACTCCCTCTTCTGGGATGTGGAGAGGGAGGAGGGCATGTCTGAATGTCACAAACAGGCTTTGGACCACAGGTTGGAGGGTGCACGTGCCTGGATGCCATCAACCGGACTAGAGGGATCATCAGAGTGAGGGAAAATCAAAGTCTGAGCTTGGGGTGGGAAGAGGGTCACAAGCCCATGCATCCATGGTGCAGCACCTGGAGTGACTGTTAGGTGTGCGAGTGCATGAGTGATCGCTAGTGAAGACCCAGCCAGGCAAGCCAGCAAGCAGCTGACATGGCCTGGGAGCTGGAGGAGGGGGAGTTTCTCCAAGGGCAAGAACACAAGACTGTTTCCCTCTGAGGGACCAGGGGAGTGCTAGCAGCTGATGGAGAGACCGTAGGGTCTGGAGTCTCTAGGACTGAGATCTGCTGGTGTGCGTCTGTAAGGGTGACAGCCTGAGGAGCTTGGTTGTTGGGCACTAGGGGAGTCCCAGTCAGATATTGGGAGTGGGGAGGATGTGTACATGTATGTGAGTGAGATGGTCTGTACCAGAAACTGGAGAGGGGCTGCAGACTCCAGGACTTGTATCAGTGTCCCAGGTGCCCAGGTGTCAAAAGCCAGGGAGATTGGGATACAGGAAATGGGCAAACCGAGTGTCTGAGCCCAGCTGCTAGAGGAGTGTCCATGTTGTACATATGTATATATATATTCATATATGTGTAGATGTATATATACCCTCACTAGAAAATCTCCACCCTGCTCAGCTACAGATGGGGCAGGATAAGGTGGCTGTGCTCTCTGTGTTTGTGGGACTGCTCTCTGTGTGTCTGTGGACTGTGTGGTTAGCTCTGTGTGTATAAGTGCTGTGTGCATGTGCTCTGCACGTGTGCCTACTGGGAACACAAGCTCAGCTTTGCTACTGGTAGCACCTAGGGCATGGAGCTGCACCAGCCTCAGCACTGTCCTGGGTTGCTGGATCCAGCATGATATATTTTCCTGTAACAACAACCATTTTTGGTTTTGGTTTTTTGGTGGTTTTGTTTTGTTTTAAAAAGAAAAAAAAGGGTTTTTTTTACATATTCCCTATAGTATCTTGTTCACGAGACTTACTTTATTCAATGCTTCCTTTTATAACACGCTTTCTAGACCTCCAATCTGTATCTGGCATTGCTTTAATTGGAAACTCCTCTCTTTGGAAGACATACTTGTTGAAGGTGACCTGCCCAGAGCGTACTTGTTGAGCCATTAGTGAGTAAAGTCAGTGAACTTATTTAATACATCTTGCAGACTACACTCTTGAATATGCTTTGAGTATAGTGAGGGGTTTTTTTTCATAACAGGATGATTTTACAGATTCAAAGATAGTTTATGATCCACCATAATCTTTGGAAAGGTGGAGAATGAATTTCTTCGCAACCATTTGTTTTTCTTCCCACTTATGTTGTTAATTATATCTGTCTAAATGTAGTCCCTTGCACTCATCTCTGTTGAACTACCTCTGGGGTTTTTTCCAGATCATTTTTCCAATTTCTGAAGATCATTTTAAATTCTCATCCTATCTTCCAGTATGCCTACAGTTCCTCCCAGCTATGTGTTGTCTGAAAATTTAACCATATGCTCTTGATTCCATCCTCCCAGTTGTTAATGAAAAACTGAATGAAGCTCCCCTCTGTATGTCTTTTCATTCTGGCAGTGAACCACAAATAACAATTCTCTGGGCACAGTTTCACAACTGTTGTTTAAGACCTCTGTACAAGAGTAAAAACATACCTATTTCCTTACTTGGATTGTTTAAAAAAAAGAAAAAAGAAAAGTTATAAAGATTAAAAGCATACTTAATTCAAGATACCATAGACTTATATCCAGAGTTTTCTGTTTTCCTAGGGCCTCTGATCTTGTAATGGTAAAAAATTATTTGGGTTGGGCCAGATTATTTTTTTGTAAACTCAGATTAATTTATCTGTCCACTATCCTTCAGAAGCTTGACATGGTCTATTAATTCAGATGTTTTCTTTATCTATATAATTTTATGTCCCTCTTCTCTACGCCCATCCTCCCCAGAAATTCTATGATCACCACTGCATATAATCTTTTCTTGTATATTAACATGTCGTCATACCTACATATAAATTTCCACAAGTATCCAAGGTGTCTAAGCTCTCAGTACATAGAAAATAGATCCCCAGTTTGACTAAATTACCTACACAAGTGTCCAGTATCATTTGATTTCATGTAGAGTCTCCAAGACAGCCACTGGGGATATAATACCAGATCACTGTGTTTTAATACTAGATCATTGAGAGACCTAGGTCCTCCTTATCTGGCCTGAAGATATCTAATGGCACTAAAGGCTTAAGTTTAAGAAATTGAAATGCCTTTTAGATTCCATTATTTACAGTGGGAATTTAGGACTAATAGCATCTATTGCTATTTGAGATGCTGTATAGTATTGTCACCTGCATCAAGTATCTGTTTCAAAAGGACCTGGGCTATTCACAGATCCACTGTCCTATCTGAAAGGAGTATATGGAAGTCTAGATACTGAAAAGCACTTCAAGTGGCACCTGATATTTAAGCATGGGTGTTTTAATCAAGTACCTGGCACACCTTCAAATACCTACATACAGAATCTGAATTTAGGTGTTCTAATTTCAAACTGAATCCCACCGTCAGTCAGAGATCCTCCTTCAGATGACAATGAATTTCCCTGAGATTATTTCAAAATTTCCAAGTTATGTAAACAATCTCTAGACTAAATTCCCTGTTGTAGGTTGATGTTTTGACCTAGATTCAGCTCAGACCAAGCACTAAGCCACTAAGATACTTCTACATGTGCTGATTGACCTCCACAGGCCATTCCAGGAGGTCTTGTGTCATAACTGATAGGTCTACAGATATCCTAAAGCTTATCAAACAACACTGTAATCTATATTTGGGAGATGGTACTGATTGTCTTATTTTGCCTTCACAGACATTGATTATTCTAGTCAGTAGCTCAAGTTAACATTTTGGGGAAGACAAAAGCAAAGAAAAAAAAAATTAAACATTTCATCCGTCTCGGTGCCATCTGTTTACAATTCACCCTCTCCAGTGAACAGTACATCCACAATTTCATACTAATGCACTTACAAAGTTATGACTACCGTTTTTGATGTCTCATTCTACTTTCATCTAGTTTTGTGTCTTAGCCTTTCTCACCCAAATCCCTACATGCTTGTGCTACTTTTCTATAAACCTCATTGATACTTGGAACTAGTTCCTAATTTCTATATGATTTCTTATTGAGTTTAAAGGAGAACCCATGCCTTAGCCACACTGATCTCTTACCTGTGCTTCCTCTCTTTCCTCCAAATTGGGATAGTTTGTACTTGTGCTTTTCACTGTTCCTTTGAGGAACTTAATTCCTTTTACCCTTAAAATCTCATTTATCGAGGCAATTTTATCTAACGGTTTCTTTTACAGATTTGTTAAAGCGTGCCTTTTTGAAATTCTTGGTTTTTTCCTCTCTAAATTGGGTCAAACTAAAACTACTTTTAAGCTGATTTAACAGTTTAACATGATATTTAAATACTTCTCATTTAGTTCCTTCATACAACAATACAGAGCTATTCTGTCCTAGAGTGAAATCATGCTATTCATGAAGACTGAGGAAGAAAAGGTCCTTGAATACATATAGGTACACATGGGTTAAGACATTAATTACAGGTTCCTATAACATGTGATACTCCCCAGTGATTGAAAGACAGAAATTCTTTAGTAAACAGGAAGTAAATATTGTCTTGAATGACTGATCACTTGACAATTCCAAGAGGGCTTCCTCTGTCACAATGACAGATTCCTGGAAAAGATAGATACAAAGGGTTGTTGAATCTAGTCACATTCATCAACAGTTATATCCTCAAAATATTTTTAAAATGCGTAAGAGAACCTGCCAGATAGAAAAACATTACTGGCTTCATTGTTTCAAGTTCAAGCCTACTTTATTTGCCCAAATTCTACCACAAAGTGAATAATTTCTACATGTTTCTTTCCAGTCATAGCTTCCTGTTTTAGGAAGTTAATCCAAAACACCAGCCAAGGTAGGGTTCAATATCAGATTAATATGCCAGTTATGTAGATACCTACAAGAACATTATGTGTCTAGACCCTCACTCTAACCAACTGAGATATAGGGCTTAATCTATTCTCTAAAAGGTAGGTCTCTTGTAAATGGAGATACTATAGGGCATGCTGCCTGGCATTCATCATTTATGTTAGTAAGACATTTTGTCCATAACCTTTCATGGGTATGTTGTCATAAGTGCCAACATGTACAGATGTTGAAATCCTCTTGGTCATCTCAAATGGCAATGTTTAGGGAACTGGACTGAGCCCTAGTGGCTGAAACTTGGATAAAGTTTTCTGCAAAATGGCTTAATCCTATTTTACAAAATGTAAAAACAGTCTTCAATTCAAGAGAAAAAAATATTAAATTTATTCTTTGTACATCACTTTTGGAGTATTTTAAACTTGATATAATTCCACTTAGAAAACCATAAGATTTCTCTTCTAAATTTTTTTAAAGCTCTGTTGTTTTCCAACACCTCTCACCTCTGTTGCTACATCAATCTGTTCACTATAGCCCTTTTTCATATACAGTGTTTTCCTATAATATTCTCTTTAAATGAACTGATAAATAATACAGCATCCTATAGTTCCCATCAAGAAAGTATCTCACAATGGCAAGTGGTCAAGCTGAATTAAATGTATTTCTGGACTCAATGAATGACAAGTATTTTGGAGTCACATTTTAAGACTTCTGTTATTGGCAGTTCTTAGCAATGCAACAGGTACTATCACTGAACACAAATAACTTCAATGCTGGACAATAACATGCATTATAGCACAGTTGCAAATCTGTCCCTGAAATAATTCCTAGATGCATTGGGAAGAATGACCATTTATTTATCTGACTGTGTGTAGATGTTTATATTTAGTAATTTGCCAGGAAACATAAGAAGCCCATTAGCCCATTTGCAAGGTTTGTTGTCTGTTTGTTCATAAAATCCAAACACTTTCATTTCTCATTCTTGCCACTGAAAATTGTTGGCTTATCAGCCTGTATGGCATTTTTACCTTTGAGGTTTCATGCTCTGAATCGTTTGCATAATGTCAAATTAAATACAGTTTAGGTACCCTTCCTCAAACCATGTGCTATATACCCTTCTTGATATTTCTTCTTTCAACTTTGTGCTGCAACACTGTGTTAACCCTTCCTCTTCACCACTTGTGTGGGTTTTGTCTGAGTACATTCTACCAATTCTTCACTTGGGCGTGAGGCACCTTCACTTTTCTCTTTGTAATTGATGTTGTTATATTGTCTCCTGCAAGAATGTGCCAGTAATCATTTTAAGTAAGAGAAAAATCTAATCTCAAACTAGGCAAATAAATACTGAAATTTTCATGTCTTCTAATAGGCCTGGAAATCTGTAAATCTGTGAGCCTTACTGCAATGACCCACTTTGATAGCTACTCCCATTTAGTCTAATTTAGTCTCTGGCTAAATTTGTCTCTCCCACATTCTTTAATTAATTTGGAAGTCTAAAATGCATCTTCATAGCAAGAGTGCCTCCCAAACATATCTAATGAACACTTATTTTGAGGTTTGGTGCCACCCCCACTTGATCCAAGGACATTTGATAGTGATAATGGATATTTTGAAAGAGCATACATTTAGCAATATTTTTAAACTTATAAATAGAAGCTTAAGCTTAGTTTGACCAAGTCTGGCTGGCTGATGCAGCTGAGATGCAAAACTACCTTTTGGGGGAAACTTTTTTTTCCTGACAAAGAGAAACATGAATTTGCATACCCCAAACTCACCAAATCATGTATTTCTGCTCTCCTCTGTTAAGACAAGGCCTCAGCATCCTCTTCTCACCCCTTCCAAGCTGAGCTTCTCACCTTCGTCTGACAGCCTTTCTCTACCATCACCAACTCTCTCTCACACCAACACACCGACAACCATGCTTTTTCTCCCTTTAATCTCCTGCCTACACTTCCACCAGTGAGAAGCATCACTCTCTCCCCTTTGTACAGTTTACCTACCAGATCCTCCCCCAGAAACATCTCAGGGAAAACACTAATCCCTACTTTCTGAAAAGTCCTGTTACCTTACTGCAGCACATAGTCATGAGAAAGAAACTTAAAGGCAATGGTTAAAGCACCTGAGGTACAATTCACACACCCCAATATAAGCTTCTGTCTCTAGGGCCTCTTCAAAACCCTTAGGGTGTCTAAAGTACCTGCAATGGACTTCTACATATGAAGTGTGACCTGCAGAAGACATCTGAACAATGGGAGGCTAGGTGAAATTTTATATCTATTGTCAAAAATACTCCTAAAAGTCTATATTTAAGCAACAAAATCTCCTTCTGCTTTCCAATATGTTTCTACCTAGGCTTCAACTAACTTCAGCCAGGCATATCTAAATTCTTACCTACTTCCCTCAGGATATCTTCTGTGACTCTGCACTATTCTCCATACTCCTTGATAATTGTTCACATTTGCAGTAGCTGGTAAAGCTTAGAGGAAGTTTTAACTTATTACTACTCATTTTGATGCCAGACAGAACATTTCAAGTAGATAAAACAAATTACGTAGGTAAGAGAAGTAGGTGGCAAAACAATTAGCAGTTTTCAGCAAAAATGGAAGTTTAAGTTTGTCATTTATAGAACCAGTACCAGATAATAGTGATTTATTTACATCCCAGTTGTCTTAGATCTAAAATATATACATCCATAATGCCTGTAATGTTACAAAAAGCCAGATGGTTTAGAAATATAGGGTAGTTTTCATTCTCACAATCATTCATGGTCTACTTGATACGAGAGCAGCTCAGTATGCCAAAGGATAGAGTAACTCCGCATAACATGATTCAGTGTCATACCAATGGTACCTAAGCTAAAGCTCCAGGCTAAGTAACCTAGTTCCTACTGAAAGATGGACAATGTTTTTTTTGTGTTGCCTAGTGAGTGGTGTATAATCCTAGGGGAGCAATGCATCAATAACAGATCTTGTACAGGTACACTACCAAAGTGACAGAGTATGTTTTGTTTATGCCACCGGGCTAGAAGTCTGAAGTGCTGGATTTAATTTTTTACTCTAATACTTGTGTGATTTCCAGTGAGTTATTAGTGATCTGTCCGTCACTGCTGTTCATATATAAAATCATGAGCTAGTTGTTCTTAGCTACAGGTATCCCTAATTATAAAATTACTTTCCTTCCTTACATCTTATAACTGTACTTCCTTTATTTCCTACAAATGTATGAGCTCTCTAGAACTGATACTGCCTTCAGCTTTACCTAAGCACCACCTATGAAAGAATGAGATCTCATTTTGGTTTTGGACATCTAAATACTAATGTAATGTGAATATAAAGATCACATGTGTCTGTTTTGTTTCACACCATTTTCAGTAATGAAGAGTTTTTCATTGTGATCTGGTTTTCTTCTGTTGTGTTTTCATTTATTTCACTGAATCTCCACATAATATATCAGCACTAAATTAATAACTTTGTTATCTGTTTAAGCAGATGAAGCAAAAAACCTAAAGCATCAGAACGTAAAAGAAGCATTATACCATTCTGCACTGTGCCAGTCACTAGACCCTTAATAAATTTCTGTGTCTATGTGCAACACTGTGATGTAGGTGTGCTCCTTAATGGTCACTTGATGCACACACTCTGTCCAAACCTAAGGGAAGTACTAGAGTATGGTCCCTTCTTTCCTGCACACCCTAGTTTCCTGGCATATAAAATGTGCCACAATGTCTTTCCACAAGAAGTGTCTTTAGAGAGGGCAATAAGCATTCTCATTGCTCCATGGAAGTAGATCAGAGTGTCGTGGTTTAACTCCAGCTGGCAACTAAGCACCACACAGCCACCTGCTCACTCCTCCACCCTGCTCTGGTGGGATGTGGAGGAGAATCAGAAGAAAATGGTAAAACTCATGGGTTGAGACAGTTTTATAGGACAGCAAGTGAAGAGAAGGTAATAGTAGTAGTAGTAGTAATAATAATAATAATATACAAAACAAGTGATGCAAAATACAATTGCTCACTCATTGGTCACAGGCTGACCAATATTCAGCCTGTTCTCAAGCTGCAGTTGCTGCCCTCCTGGGCCAAGTCCCCCTAGTTTATATACTGAGCCATATGTCATATGGTATGGAATGTCCCTTTGGCCAGTTGGGGTCAGCTGTTCTGGCTGTGCTCCCTCCCAACTTATTGTGAACTTCCTCGCTGGCAGAGCATGGGAAGCTGAAACATCCTTGACTTAATATAAGCACTGCTTTGCAACAACCAAATCATCAGTGGTTTATCACCTTATTGTCATGCTAAATCAACAAACACAACAAAAAAAAAATTAATTCTATCCCAGCTAAAACCAGGACATAGAGTCAGACTTTAACATCTACAACCTGTAAACCCCACAGTGATCATCTGCCCTACAAGCACATATAGTTTGCTATACTGAAAAACTCCTTATGGACAACAGAAACACACGATATATTTTAAAGACAAGAATTCTAATTAATTAACCTAATTAAAAACTTGACAGACTCATCAAAACACAAAAAGACAACTATTATTAGTCCAATTAGAAGAAACATGCACTCATAACCCAAATCAATACAACTCACAACTTATTTAATTTTTTTTCTTATTTTCTGCCCCTGTCCTGTTGAAGAAGGGGAGTGAGAGAGTGGTTGGGTGGGAATCTGGTAGCCAGCCAAGGTCAATCCATGACAAGAAAGAAAAATAAATTTAAAAAAGACTCCTGTTTTAAAGAAAAGTTATAAGTGATAATATCAACACACTTTTTATTATCCTTCTCTTCTGTCTAGGGTGCCAATATTGATGGCTTCTATCTGTTGGGATAGTGGGCAGTGAGTCAGCAACATTCCCTTGATCTTCACCAAGTATGAGTAGGAAATGTCTGCCTTGGAGACAGGTGGCATTGGCTCTGTTGGACATGGGAGAAGCTTCTAGCAGCTTCCCACAGAAGCCATCCCTGTAGCTCGCTCACTACTGGTCTGCAGGTCTACACTGCAGAGAAATACCTATAAAATTTTCTAAAAACCTAAATTTTCTAAGATTCTGATTCATACTTATTGAGGTCATAATATTAGATAACCTAATTCTCTTTATACTAAATAAGCAAACCTGAGACACTTGCAATCTATACACACCCACTCCCCTTGACTTAGCCTCTCTCACAAATGTGATTATGAAACAGACATAACTGGTCCTGCTTTTAGCTGCTTTGCCCAAACAGGCAATTTCTTGCTCAGACAGGAAATTTCTAGGACTAAATCTGTGTGAGGTGCTGATGTGTGAGTGAAAAGAACAACTTCTCAGAGACACTAGTCTGAACTGGAATAGCATATATATTGCCTCATAATCAGGACCTGTGGCCCAAATGGTGATTAGCTTTCTCAAGGCTTCTCTTTGTCCAAACTGAACACAAGATATTTATCACACTGTTTTCACCAAAGCAAAAACATGTGAAAAAAGGTAAAACAAACATATCAGAGCCGCACAACTGAAACACTTGTCTTTATATCATTGGCATTATCTTTGTCAGATAATGGATTTTTATCACTCTACTATGTGTGAGGACTGTTTAGGCTACAAAGCCCAGGAAATTATAAAAAGGAACATATTTAGTTCTCAAAAAATAAACACTTATTTTTGTTCCAGAGGAGCTTTACCTATATTTTGTTGGCCTTTGATTGATTTTTCAGGTATTTATACAATCCAATAAACTGACTATGCTTTTTATCTCATTAATGAGAGAGGACACAAGTGAGAAAATAAAGTTTTTATTACCAAATGAATAGCACAGCAGGGTATGATTTGATAAATAGAACATTTCATTTTACCACATGGGCCTTTCTACTGCAGTCCACATCTCCTAAGTAATTTAATGAACTGTGATGGTTGAATCAGTGCCAATTTTAATATTCAATTTTTTAAGCAGCTAGCAAAATAGAAAGTCATAACTGAGAAACACTTGAATGAGTAAAGGAATATGTTGCTGAGAGTGATGCTAGGGATTGGATAAATTAGAGAAACTGCTGTCTCTGATGAATTTCACTAGTTGGATGTTTGGGATCATTATGACCCTTGCATCAGTCATTTGAATTTTGCTTATATAATCTAAACAAGTTTACTCTGCTGTTCATCTGGTTTTCTTCTATCTGTGTGTGCTGAGAATAGTACTGATAAGGTCTTTTTTAGTTGGTGCTGGAGAGTGCTTGGACTAACTCAAGGACTTTTTCCAGGTTCTGATACTTCACCTGTGTTCCCAGCTTTCTCACTACAGGCAGTGGAGGGAGACACACAATTCAGACAGCTAACTCAAACTAACCAAAAGAGTATTACATTCCATAGCACATCATGCTCAGTACATAAGCTAGGAGTGGGCCATGGGTCCATAGCTCACTTGTTTGTTACATATCTCGTTCATTTAGCTCTTTTGTTTGTGTATTTGTTAGTGACTTCATGGGTCAGTTGCCTTTCTCGGTTGCTCTCACATTTACGGGGCTTGCTTGGACTATGCTGTGATTGCTCTTGGGCTCCAGTTCTCAGGCTCCGGCTCTCGGGCTCTGACTCTCGCTGCTCAGGACCTGGCTGTGTATTGGTCGGCGAGTGGTGAGCAGTTTTATCGTTTAGTTTTCATTAAATGCTATTAGTATTACTGTTAATATTATTAGTATCACTATAATATTCATTTATATTAATTTATTAAATAGTTCTTATCTCAATCCATGACTTTCCTTGTCTTTTCCACCTGTTCTTCTCCTCCACTGGAGGTAGGGGGGAGGTGAACGAGCGGCTGCATGTTACCTTATTCCAGGCGAGGTTAAACCATGTCACCGTGTTACCTTCCCATTAATTTTTACCAAATACTATCTGTATTGTGGGCCTCCAGTGTAGGTCTGGAATTGCAAATAACACATTAATACACGTCCTATATATGTCGATTGCTGTGCATGCTTATTTCTTGCCATGATCCAGGTTTCTAACTGCCGCAATAGCAGAAGCCAAAGCATGGTTCAAGAATGCCTCCAGAGTAGGAGACATTCTTCTGAAAGAGTAATTTTTCTGTAATGTTTTGCTCATACTCTTACTTTCCTGTAACTTGAGACCAATGTCCTCTTTCCTTGCTGGGATAGGTTGGAGAAAAGTGCTTTCATTGTTATCTGCAGTTCTCACAGTTAACCAAGATGCTGGATGGAGGTATTACAAAGAAGGGGATCTGGGGGGAGGGTGTGAATGGAGTTGATAGATCTCTTCATAATTACAAGAAGCAGAAAGAGTAGCAGAACTAAGATGCTGAAAGCCAGTGAGCTTCCAAAAAATTAGACAGGAGATTTTGGCTTTCTGCTCTCAACCATTCATTCTGTCCAGTGGTGGAAATTGCCATCACAGTGGCCTAGAGCCTGTTAAATATGGCATAATCATTCTGCAAAATACTGTCCTACTTTTCCTTCTGCTTGTTTTAGTGAATAATATGAAGGGGAAAAAAAAATAGAAGAGAGTGTCTGTGTCTCTAAGTAGGAAATGAACAGAACCCATTTACACAGATATTTTCTGGTTTATGTCTTAGTCACTTCAAGAAAAAGGACGGGTGAGGAGAAAAAGTGGGAAAGAGAGTTTTCATTCCAATGAAATTAAAGGGATATAGTAAATCTATCCCTTATATTTGTAATGGGAAACTGATAGGTCCACATTTGTTATTTAACAAATCCTATAGCACTAGGGATCATGTTTTCTCTGATGAAAAGAATGAATGTTTGTCAGATATTCCTGAACTTGCTGTTAATTTTGATATAACTCACATTTCAGTTCTAAATGCTTACATTGATCAAATACTATTAAATCAATAATTGCTGGGGTTTATTTCATAGCTGCTTTTAATAATTATTTCTGATGCATTATAAAATTCCTGGATTTGTATTGTCGGACACTTGTCTGTCAGCTATAATAACATGTCACATACATATTTCCTTTTTAAAAGGTTATACAACTTCATTAACTCATTTCAGAGATGCATTTAAAAAAAGTTAGAAATTTGTCACATTCACAATAGGTCTGTCACAAATAGCCTTTTCGTGTATATTGAAATGTTCATACACAAAGTAATTGTACTGTAGTCATAATCCATTGTATATTTATTCTGAATTTTCTCCTCCACTGCTTCCTCCCACCCTATTATTTGTCACTTTATTTAATTTCTATGTTTGATACAGTGTCTATTGTTCTAATGGAAGGATTCTAATAGCCTTCAGTGGGTGTTGGATTGCACTGAGCCTTTGTGTCTGAACAAAAATACACGACAAGTTACTCTGTAAATCAATTACTTTAGAAAAAATATATTAAAACCTGAAATTAAAATAATCCCTGTTATAGTTGCATAAATGATCATACTGTCCTTATTCAGTTGCTAATCTATGTCTTAAATAAAATAATCCATTATTTGAGTATTTTCTTCTGAGTTTTCAATAAAATTTCAAACGTTGGGGTTTTTTTTTTCATTTATTTTTGTGTTGGTGCTTTTAAGGATATATGTGCTGTTGACTCAACTGCACTGAAATGCTTGACTTAAAAATTAGTCATTTATTCAAGATATTTTTTGTAGATGAGAAAACTGTTTTGATGAGACCATTGTTTGTCATGGTTTGATTATGTTTAATACCACAATGGACTATTAGCTCATGCATATTATAGGCTATTAAATTTTGCATGGTTACTGCCTAACTGTACTCAATTGTTTCAGCTTGCCTATTGCAAATCGCATGTTGAGCTAAAACTTATCACTTGGAAAACTTCATTTTGATATAGAAAGGACCCACCACTTTGCCAAGTTCTCTGTATTTTCAGGCTTTGTTAAAAATGTGTCTACATTCTCATTTTGTGTGAACTTCCCATTCTTTGATTGTTTCATGAGTTTCTTAAAAGAAATCAATGAGTCCTTTTGCACCCATATCTATTTTTATCCTTGTGAAGAAATTTGTAATTGCAATTAACTTTGTCTTGGATAGGCACCAAGAATGCATACTAGGAATTTAAGGCCAGGCTGGATGAGACTTTGAGCAACATGGTCTGGTGGAAGGTGTCTTTAAGGTCCCTTCCAACCCAAACCATTCTGTGATTCTATGAATATATGCAATACTCCAAAATCAGTCTTGTCAGGGTCTTCACAGCAACAAAACCATCCCTGTGATTTTCTTGCTTATCCATTAAGAGAATGTGCTAGTTTTGGTTGGGATAAAGTTAATTTTCCTTACAGCAGTTAGTATGAGGCTATGTTTTGGATTTGTGCTGAGAAGAATATTGAAAATAAACTTATGGTTTTAGTTGCTGCCAAACAATGTTTGTATCAAATGAAAAACACTTTCAGTTTCTTATACTGCACCCGTGTTCGCAGCTTCTCTACAAGGATCTGGGAGGGGACACAGCCAGGACAGCTGACTCAAACTGACCAAAGGGGTATTTCATTCCATAAAACATCATGCTCAGTTTGTAAGTTGGGAGGAGTGGGCTGGTGGTCAGTTTCTTGGGGCTCTCAGTCTCTAGCTCACTGTTCCTCTGGCTCTTAATGCTTGGGGAGTGGCTGGACATTTGTTGGCAGGTGATGAGCAGTTACATCATTATTTTTTTTTCCATTAATTACTAGTAGTAGTAGTAGTAGTAGTTTCATTACATATTATTAGTAGGAATATGAGTATTAATAATATATTTAGTATTATTAGTATAATGATTTTATTTTGTTTATTTTCAATTATTAAATGGTTCTTATCTCAACCCATGAGTTTTCTTACCTTTCCCTATGATTCTCTTCATCCACTGGGGCAGGGGGAAGGTGAGCAAGCAGCTGTGTGGTGCTTAGTTCCTGACTGAAGTTAAACTACAACACAGAATTCTTCAATATGTTACTAATATCTGGATAATTTTATAATTTCATCAGATTTGCTTGACAAAATGTATTTCCTAGAGAGCCGTACTCACTCACTTTAGTACAATGCCTGTTGCCTGGCTCCTCATCAACACAGTCACTCATTTAACATACCATTCTTGTTTGCTTGTTTCTTTGTTTATTTCAAACTATTATCTAGAATACTAGTCTGTAGTTGATCTGATCATCTATCTTGTTCTCAGTACTTACTCAAACATTAGGAGCTTTCCAGTATTTTGGATGCATGCTTCAAGATGTATTAAAAACTGATTTTAGCAGACAGGTACTTATGAAAGGTAGGTGTAAGTTACCAGGACCTGTGGATGTATAACTGTAATGTGTTGTCCAGCTTTTTCCAATTTACTAATTGTCTTGAAAATACATCCTTATGTCTTAGATATTGCTAGCAGGCAAACCAATAATGCATAATTACTTACTTGTGATCCCCACTCTGGATTAACACTGCTGATGTATTTTTATTTTTTATTGTAAATATTTTTAATAGGAAATAAATTTCATTCAGAGAGTGCCTAACAAATCTTAATTGTAGAACACAAATTTTACCATGATATAAATAATAAATAATTACATCACAAATAAATGAAAAATTGAATAGAACTCAGTTTCAAAGGAAATACTTTTGTAATAGGACTATTGTAGGTATCTATATTCCCAAAACTTTTCATTGCCTTCTGTGATGCTGTTCACATATCCACTCAGGTAAATATATGAATATCATTAGTCTATTTAAGGGAATATGAAACACTATGTAAAAGAATGTTCCAAATACATCCTAAAAGGATGCTGATGTATTCTGAGAAATAATGGTTTTCAAGGTTTATGTCTGGGGCGAATATCTCCTGATTGTCTATCTAGTGTGAGCAGAAAAAAAAAAACTGCATACAATTAGTAAGAACACACTCTCTTACTTCTGACCTAAGACATTATTTTAATAATACCTATGGTTTAAAAAAAAAAAAAAGGCAGATAGTTTAATGTTATTGAAAAGAAACCATATATTACCTTCCAATATTGTACAAACTTGGCAGGGTAAAAGGCATGTATATATCATTTACTGAAGTGTGAAAACATTGTGGTAAGGACTGTAAGTGATTTATCCTGAGACAGAAAGCATGGAAGACAGATCAACAAAGACTATTGTAAAATTCCTTGCAGATTCTTTGACTGATATAATTTATAAGCTGTTTACTCAAATATTAAATCTTTTTATCTTGGAAGATTAAAGACAGCCAAATTAGATTCTGGCACTTAGACCGGTAGAAGAATTAGATAGCTTTGTTATTGTAATGAGGTAAGAAATAATGTTTCTTGGTTTTTGTGAATTGTTAATTTAATTCTTGAGAGCAATTACATTCTGGAACATTCTGCAGTTCCATTTTTGGTGGAAAACATAAATCAATATTTTATTCTCTTTCTTTAAACTATTGCTTGCAAAATATGCAACTAGTTGACTAGTTGACAAATAACAACCTTCACTGAAGTTACGTGCCAGCTGTCATGTTTGGATGAGGAAACATGATCAGTAATTTAGAAATGAAACACCATAATGTTGCTATGAGAACTTGCCATTAAGCCTAATTTTGAAAGATTTTGACTACAAAACTGACCAAACTTGCTAGCGAAGTAAAACATAAGCCAGTCATTGAAACATGCATGATCTCTGCATTATTTTATTCTATGATACAAGCAATTTTAATTTCGCTATTAAAATCTTGTTTCTGGAATGAATATATATCTACTTGTTCCACTCAAAACTATAACCAGGGAAAAGAACTCTATCTACAGTGGAACATTAAGAGAAAGACAACCTGATCACTCTCTACAGCTACCTGAAGGGAAACTGTAGGGAGGCGGGTGCTGGTCTGTCCTCCCGGGTAACTGGTGATAGGACAAGAAGAAATGGTCTCAAGTTGCATCAGGGGAGGTTTAGATCAGATATTAGGAAAAACTTCTCCACTGAAAGAATGATTAGACATTGGAAGAGGCTGCCCAGGGAAGTGGTGGAGTCACCATCCCTGGAGGTGTTCCAGGAACACGTAGACGTGGCGCTTGAGGACACGGTCTAGTGGGTACAGCAGGGTTGGGTTGATGGTTGGACTACATGATCTTACAGGTCTTTTCCATCCTTAGTGATTCTGTGATTCTGTGAATGTGGCAACACTATCACACTGCTTCCAAGTGTCTTTCATTGACTCTGAGGATTTGCTCTTGGAAGACATTTTTTTATGGGGCTGTATGTGGATGTGTATATTTGTAAATGTAAAGGAATTAAACAGCTTGTATACAGTTTGCACTATATTGATACTTCTGAAATCTTCTCTGGAAGGCTTCAAGGAGATTGTTCATTTTCTATGGCTTGCCTTATGAAGAGCTTCTAATCTGTGTAGTAGTGCCACAGAGAAAAAACTATATGGCTATATGTTCCTTCTGTGCACAGCTCTCCTTAAATGTCTTACACACGCCAAAAAAAGTACAGGACCATACAAAAAAGAAGCAAAAAAGAGGGAGTAGGAAACAAGAGTGGTAAGGGAAAGAAGTCATAAGAAATGCATCATTATTTTTTGGTTCTTTGTAGAACGTAATGGGCAGAAGGGGGGACAGGAATTAGTACAGTAACTAAAGATGTTTGCTTTTCTTTAGATGCATTAAAAGGAAGTGGGAACTTTCGTGGATGCCTCCTCCCAAAAACCTACGAACTAGTAACTCTCATGAAAATATGAGCTAAGGTATTGAAAATATGCATCCAGAACTAGTAGTTGTGACAAAATGCATGTTTACTCTTGAAACTAAAAGGCTAAGAAAGATACTCTAGGTTGTGTTTAAAGGCACAAAACACAAGTTCATGAAACTAAATCAGTCTTTTCACTTGATAAATCCTGAGAGATTACTGAGAATAAGAAGGATCTAATGAGCTGGTCTTGGATAGATTTAATTTATCTTATAGTATAACCAACGCTGGCTATATATATGTTGAATAAAAATTCTGCAGTCCTAATTTGTTGATGGCAATAAAAAATATAATACCAAAGATACAAAAGTACTTCAAGCAAGTAAGATTTTCTATATGATAAGGAATGGACTCTCAACTTACATGAATGTAGACCACCTTGTGACCACGTTTTGTTTTGTGTGGGGGTTTTTTGGTTTTTTTTTTTTTTTGCTTTTTTTTAAAGATTAAATATCAGTTACATAAATCACAGGTGGAAAAATCACTTTAAATTTCTTTTTACTGGCAAGACAGTATAACTCTCTAAATTATGTCTCCTGGGCAGAGATTCAGCTGTGTAAATACCCAGCAGCATGCACTTAGCTTGCGCTGAGGCATCTGAAACATTCAGGTGTGTAGTTCCCCAAGGGGCTAGAAGATGCGACAGAGGATCTGCAGGAAGACCCCTGCTCTTCTGGGATGGCAGCTAGGGGTCAGGCAGGAGACAATCATTGTCTGCCCACCTGAATGCTTCCTCTAGTGTTCTGTTCATTCTCACTTAAGCATCTCAGATGGTGATTTGTCAGCTTGGAGTATCAGCTAATATAGAACTTCTGCAATTCCGTTTGATTTTACATACTCTGTTTTATTGTTCTTTTCCCATGTCCTGACCTGAATGGATGCAAAAAGACTATTAACAGCTGAAGACACCTTTCATAAGAGCTCAAGGAGCCAGCCAGAGTCTGGAAAATACAGGTTCTCCTTATCCATGTTAAGCCCTGCACCTTAGAGGCAGAATTTTTGCTTCCCACTCTCAGCATGTTTACACATTATTATTTGTCTTTATATAGTCTGTGTGTCAGCCTCTTTCTGATCAAGTCTACTTTAACATTTTCCCTCAGGCATATATCATCAAGTTATAATATTCTCTTTGACCTCACATTTTGGTTAGAGAACAGTGTACCTAACCAGGTCAGCTGGGACCATGCTGGGCTATTTTCCTCAATTAGTGATTTCACCGTTTTTTCCTCAAAAGACTTTTGGTATGCTTTAGCACAGCTTTTCTTTCTCTTACTCTGTTTTCTTCGGCTGTCTCCCTTAAAGTGTATTTTCATTTAATTTAAAGTGCTCAAACAATTTCTCATGCAGCAACATACAGTAATTATCTAAATTCTACACAAAAATGCTTCATTTTTCATGTAGTCTAACTGAATTGTTGTTTCTATAATGCTACCCCAGTAACTCTACATATAATGTCTAATACAATGTCTTTACTGCCTACCTTTAACTCACCCAAACATGCTCTCTTCCTACAGCTCTAAGAATTACCTTGACTTGGTGCACATTTGTTTTTAGGACCACATATTGTATCTGAGGAATGAGAGATGTAGCTCTAAAGACAAATAAAAAAATTATCTGTACTGGATTTGTCTGCGATAGAGTTAAATTTCTTCCTAACAGCTTGTAGGGCGCTATGTTTTGGATTTGTGATGAAAACAGTGTTGATAACATAGGGATGTTTTACCTATTGACGAACAGTGATCACACAGCATCAAAGCCTTTTCCACTTCTCCACTGCCCTGCCAGAAAGAAGACTGGGGCTATACAAGAAGTTGGGAGGGGGGACACCTGACCACAACTGACCAAAGGGATAACCCATACCATATGACATCGTGGTCAGCAATAGATCTGGAGGGAAGAGGAAGGAAAGAAGAGGGGACATGGGGAGTTACGGCCTTTGTCTTCCCAGGTAACCATTACAAGGGATGGATCCCTGCTTTCCTGGAGATGGCTGAATGTCTGCCAGCCGATGGGAAGTAGAAAATTAATTTCTTATTTTGCTTTGCTTAAGCACACAGTTTTTGCTTTCTCTATTAAACTGTTTTTATCTTGACCTACGAGTTTTCTTATTTTTACCGTTGTGATTCTCTCCCCTATCCTACTGCGAGGGGAGTGAGCAGCTGTGTGGTGCCTAGCTGCCTATCAGAGTTAACCCACAATATGATCTTAAGAAGGGTGTGTGGGGGTCAGACAAAGCCAGTACTTTTAAGTTAGCTATCAAGGGCTTTGACCGGAGTTCTACAGGGAGTGAGAATAGGAGGATTAAATAGTTTCAGAATATATCTGTGATGGATTTACTTTTATATGTCTTCGTGCCAATGGGTGAGGGCAAAAACATCTGAAATGAAAGGAGAACTCTAGAAGAAATGTGCTCTTTCCTGGAAGAGAAAAATAAACCTCCTTTATTTCATTTCTGAGAAAAATCCAGATAATTTCTGAAGAAAAAAAAATATTGCTGTTAATCTGCATGGCCTCTTTCACAGAAATATGCCATGACCCTTCTGTAAGAAATAGTATAGAAAAGTTAGAGTGGATGATCTCATACATCTATAACCATAATTTCCACACTCTTGAATGCAAGATGTCAAGAACCTGTCCCTGGTCCATAGGCCAAACATCTTAGACTGGCTCCCACCCATGCTGTTTAGGATTAGCCACGCTCTAGAGCAAACTGGACTACAGCCCACGGCAATTGGCTCTCCTCCGGTGCCTTATGGTGTCCCCTAAAGCGGCTGTGGATTTGTTTGGTTGGCTGGTATTTTTTCCTATGCTTTTTCAGTTCAAAGTGCTTGGAACAACATGAAAAGTGTGTTGCAGGCCACCAGAGCTGTGTGTTTGTAACAGACAACAATGCACATGCTGGGCAATCCAGCATGTTACAGGGACAGTATAGCAGCACTATGGAAGGAAGAAGCAGCCAAAACTAGTGCAGACTCCTCAGTGCGAGATTTTTTTTCTTTTTTTTTTTTTTTTAGGAGGAAATGGAGGAACATGGATAGCCCTTGTCTGGCAGAGAGCTAATTGTAGTGATCTGGATGACAGCTGGGAAGCTAGCTGACAATTAAGCAGTACGGACAGACAAGGGTTCAGTGCTTGAGTTTGCTCCCTGGTGAATGTAATTGTCATTGTAGATATACTCCTCTACCTCTATCAAAATCAGACATGTGGCATGTGCCACCTAAATGGAACATACCTACAGAGGGGGGGCATGCAGGCATCAATTCAAAAGTAGATTTCCTATACTAAAACTGTTTTCATTAAATCTGAACCTAGAAGAATGCTGTCATATAATCTATACAAAATATAACTGTCGTTCTTCAATAGCTTTGTACCTATTGATGCAAGTTATGCCCAACTTAATCATCTGGAACAGCTGCTGCTAAAGTAAACTTTGTTTCTATGTGATTTCTGAAATGCAGATACCTTTCCATATGGCTCTCAGTAACCTGCTTTGAATTCCTTTGTTCTCTTAACCAGGAAGACAATAGTGTTAGGAATTATTTCAGGAATTTAATCTTTGTTTCAGATGACTATCAGTGACATCTTCAGATGTAAGAATCATTCCCAGGAAGCCTTCTCCATTCAGGAGCTCAACTTGCTCCCATGAGGATCTTCATCAACGTCATAATAAGAAAATTTTCACTCTAAGTGGCAAGGATGATTAAAATGTGTACTATGATGACTTTTCACTGTTAGCCACTCACCTGTCATCAACTTTCAAACAAAAGGGTGGAGAATCATAGAAACAGACTTAAGCAGATTTGATCACACAGACATTTAATGAAAGGATATGGGCTGGAGCACCTGTCCTCCAAGGAAGGCTGAGAGAATTGGGCTTGTTCAGCCTGGAGAAGAGAAGGATCTGGGGAGACCTTATTGCAGCCTTCCAGTACCTGAAGGGGCTACAGGTACTTTTTACAAGGGTCTGTAGTGACAGGACACGGGGTAATGGCTTTAAATTGAAAGTGGGGAGGTTTAGATTGGATATCAGGAAGAAGTTCTTCCCAGAGAGGGTGGTGAGGCACTGGCACAGGTTGCCCAGAGAAGCTGGGGATGCCCCATCCCTGGAAGTGTTCAAGGCCAGGCTGGACGAGGTTTGAGCCACCTGGTGTAGTGGAAGGTGGCCCTGCCCATGGCAGGGGGGTTGGAACTAGATGGTCTTTAAGGTCCCTTCCAACCTTAACCATTCTATGATTCTATGATCTGTAGCAAGTTTAAAGTGGTGACGAAGCAGTTCAGTTTTATTAAAACAAAATTCAAATACTCCTCTGTGATGCTGAAGCTGAAATAAGCAATGTTATATGAATTTGCCACCTGTCAGAAAAATAAAATGTATTTTAAAAAATCTGTTAATAATTATTCAACAGGGATTTATAAAGTGTTAAGTTAAATAACACTGCAAGTGTGGTGTTTATTCAGTTAATGTAATTCGATGTAGAATTTTTGCTGCATATTTTTGGTAAATATTATGAGTATGGCTTAACAAGCTACTGCCTAGCAACTGAGACAGCTGACCACATTCTTCCTCTTAATCGGTGCCAATTATAAGTCACATATATTGGCATCCATTGTATTTCATTATGTAATGTAGGGGCAAAAGAAATTTTGAGATTGTAAATGTACTTGCAATAAAATGAAGAAAAAAAGACCTTGTCTTATGAAAGCAGCGCAGCTATTTACTTGGTTAAGTTGTACAACCAGCTTAAAAATCTACAATGTAATGATAGCTTTTGTTTATTTAAACACTTTAAAATATTTGAAAAATATGTCTTTCAAAGTTTGGCAAAGTATTTTTTATTGGGTAAGTTTCATATATGAACAAGGCTCTAACCTTTGTAGAGAGTTTCTTTAATTCCATGAATAGTGAGTAATAATTTTTTAATGAGATCGTATACCTACATGAGTATAGAAAGGACTAGAGTATGGCAAAAATAGTATGTGATTATTTGATTATTTTCCCTAAGGCAACAAAAAAATATAATATAATGAGTGATAATGAGAAAAAATATTTCTATCATATTTAAGCTTAAAAATTATTCTCTGTGTATCATACACCAAAACTAAAGAAAAGTATGCATTTGAAAGCATATCTTGAATATACTTCATGTTTAACTGAAACCAATGAAACCCCCTGCCTGCCAGCTTCAAATATCTATTCAGAGAGATATGATTTTCTCCAGTAAGTAGTGAATAACTACGGGAATTTTAAAAGGTGATATCTAAGGCAAATATGTAGTTGTATATATTATTTATGAAAACATTTTATCTGACATTTAGGGATATGTTAGTACAATGATTGTAGAACATGTAAGGCAAGTAATCACTTCTCCTGGAGGTTTTTCTATCAGGATCACTAAAATTTTAAACACAATTTTGGAGTCATTCACTTTGCAAAAGAATTATCAACTATTTTAATAAAAAAGGCTTCAGCCATAAGGATTTTACACCACTTATAGGATTATTATATCTGTGACATATAAAAAGCAATACACAACATACATTTTACCTTGAAATTGATATTGAACAACAGTATTTTCACCATGCTGCACCATATTAAAATCAAAGCCAGACCCAATAACAAGGAGAGGCAAAAGGGCATATGTATTCTAAAGGAAAAGTTATCTGTGTAAAAGAAAGTTCTTAACAAACCAGGAAGGTAGGTCCTCATTGTACCTGCACCAGTCCTTCAGCTTCTGACAAATGTCTCTTCAAACTGTATTCATCTTTCTTTAGACCATGCAACATGCAGGCTTCATTTTGCATGTCTTGTATCAGAATATCAGTTGTCTTTTTTTTTTATTCCTTTAACACAGCTTTTTTAATTTTTCCTTTAACACACAATTTTAAGTTATTGAGTCTTTTTAAGATATGGACTCTCCCTCCTTAGAGATACTCAAAAAACATCTGGACATGGTCCTGGGTAACTGGTTCTAGGTGGCCTTGCTTGACCTGGGAGCTTGGACCAGACGACCTCCAGAGGTCTCTTCTAACCCCAACCATTCTGTAATTATGTGTTAATTACTTCCTCACCCATTCCACCTATTTAGATAAGGCTACTGTCTCCCACCTCACAGAGAGGAGCTATGAACATGGACTGTTCCATTGCTAGAATCCCTAGTGACTTTTCAAATAACTCTTTGGAGATGCTTTTCCATAGGCAAATTCTAATTCACTGGACATCTCTCATCTGGTATGTTAAAGCAGCACATACTCTACTTCCTGAACTACCTTACCAGGTTCTACCAATGGATAACACATTTGCCTATAAAGATGCTCTTGGCAAGACAGGACAAATCTGTATCTCCCAGCCAAGTACACAGTGATCTGGTGGATCACTTGAGCTTCTCCAGCCAGTTCCTTCTTAACCTATCAATCAAAAATGCGAGGTTGCTCTTAATGGGGGAACAACCATTTCTTCTTAGCAAAATAATGAATCTTCTGCTATTGAAGCTATTCCTCTCATGTATTCAAATTATAGCTTCATCATAAATCATGCCAATTAAGGTACCTATTTTCTTCTTTTTGTTATATAAAGCAGAGAGATTTTTCCTATAATGCCTTGCCACATAGATTTGTCTTTTTAATTTTTTCTTTCTTTTCAGTTCATTGGTGCTCCTCCTGTGTGCTGTTTCCTCCTGAAGGACTCCTCCTGAAAATAATATAGCAAAACAATAGCATGTGCAGTCCCACAGTGCACCTGGGATTACAAAGAATTTCTGCTTTCTATGACAATATAGGAAGCCAGTTTTATACTGGGAAAAAAAAAAGGTGACATGGTTTTCCACCTTTGGAAGCATAAAGACATACTTGACAGTCACAATTTGGTGCTGTTATTAAGATAAAGAAATGTTTAGAGCTGGCCATGGCAACATATTACTGTCATTACATCTTACATTTCTAGTACCTCTTAGCCTGTACCTTCTGTACAAATATTCTCTGAGTGGAGCCTTACAACATCTTCATAAATCATGCAAATATCTCATTTGAAATATGAAGAACCGTAGACGCAAAGCTCTCAAATGATTCACCTAAAGTCACACGACAAGTAAATGATAGAGAATAAAACCTAGGAATATTGATTCTCAATTCTGTATTCCAGTCACAAAACTCACTTTTTCATCTTGATGCACCCGAAGTCAAACACAGAAAGACTGTTGACCTGATTAAATTTGAAAATACTCATGTTAGATTTATTTTCTTCTTTATGTGTAACTTTGTTCCTTCTGTGTGCATACAAAACACTTACTACATTGCTGTTTATTAGCAATGTGTTTATGTCCTATTATGCTACTTTTGCAGAATGTTACACAGAAGTGGTTACCAGTAGAGTCCTGCTGTGAAATATGGTTGGCCTGAAAGCCAACCGTATCCTGGGCTGTATCCAGAGAAGTGTGGCCAGCAGGTCGAGGGAGGGGATCCTGCCCCTGTACTCTGCTCTTGTGAGACCCCACCTGGAGTGCTGCGTCCAGCTGTGGAACCCTCAACATCAGGATATTGACCAGTTGGAGCGAGTCCAGAGGAGGCCACGAAGACGATCAGAGGGCTGGAGCACCTCTCCTATGATAAAAGGCTGCAAGAATTGGGCTTGTTCAGCCTGGAGAAGAGAAGGCTCCAGGGAGACCTTATTGCAGCCTGCCAGTATCTGAAGGGGCTACAAGGAAGCTGGGGGGGACTTTTTACAAGGGCCTGTAGTGAAAGAACAAGGGGTAAGGGGTTTAAATTAAAAGTGGGGAGGTTTAGATTAGATATCAGGAAGAAATTCTTCACAGAGAGGGTGGTGAAGCACTGGAACAGGTTGCCCAGAGAAGCTGGGGATGCCCCATCCCTGGACGTCTTCAAGGCCAGGCTGGATGAGGCTTTGAGCAACCTGGTCTAGTGCAAGGTGTCCCAGCTCATGGCAGGGGGGTTGGAACTAGATGATCTTTAAGGTCCCTTCCAACCCAAACCATTCTGTGATTCTATGAAATACATGTTCCCTTGAGCATGAAGGCAACAGTATATTCAATTTTTTGAAGCAAAGAACTTTGCCGAACATACAGCTTAGTTTTTTAATACCATTTGTCCATCACAAAAAACCACACAATTTTTAACACTTCTGTGTGTCCTATGTGGAGAAGCATTACACACTTCTCTCAGTAGTAGTAGTGTATCAGTGTGAACATTCAGATGGTTATTTTGAAGGCATTTATTTTCTTCCTATACATTAGAAGCCTATGTTCATTGTATTCCAACCTCATCTTTAGGTTAGCAGGCTTTATTTTTACCAGTCATTACTGATGCTTGAGCCAAGAGTTTTAGGACCAAACTCAGTCAGAACACTTTGGAGGACTTCAGTAACATCCAAGTTTATTGGCATACCTAAACAGATAGTGAGACTTATACAGTCTGACACTTTTTCTGCTGAGTTGATGCCTAGGAATAGTTTGAACAAGATTTTCTGAGACTTTACCTTTTCCCCCCCCCCCGCCCCTTGCTTGCTTGCTGTGCAACTATAACACAAATTGACTGGTTCACATTGTGCGTGCCTCTGTTAGCAGTGTTCTTTTTTCTACAGTATCTCACCCCGAGGAACATCCAGATTTCACATCAGCTACAGTAGGAGAAATTGCCTGCTCTGAAAAGCAGTAGAGATTATAGTAGTAACTAAACCACACCTTTTTTAGTGATTTTCAGATCACACCATGAATGGTTCTGTTCTGTGTAGTTTTTAATTTATCAGAACAACTGCTGACATAATAAAAAAATTACATGTGTCACTGTCTTCTCACATTAAAAATCTTAGAAGTCTGTGGGTAAAAAAAATACACTATGTGAACTAGAGTAATGCTTTGTGGCAAAATTTTTTTTAGCTTTTCATTATATTGCTTTTCATTTACTTTCTCATTTACTCTATTCCCACATGGCTGAAAGACAGGGAATAGGAAGGTAACCATCTGCAAAATGAAAGATATTTTTAGGCAGAGATAATACTTTCTTTAACTTCCTTTTTACTGAGAATTTCATGTAAATGCTAACTAGTTTGTTCTTTGCTTATTTTTACCATAAAACAGAAGCATACATTTTATACCTCCATAGTACTTTTAATTATTTCCCTGCTTCTATTATCTAATTCTTTGTTTCCAGGCATTTGTCTCTTATCACTCATGACCTCAGGAGAGTATTGTTCTTTCTAATTCCAAGAGTATTGTTATCACAGAAAAGCGAGCAAGGTTCCTCTATTCAGGAAACTGATTTTTAAACTCTTAATTTAACACCCATTTCACAGCTAAACTATCTTTGAAGACATGCACATCTTCGGCATTCTTCATCAGTAGAACTCAAGAAAAAAACTTTTTGTGTGTGTGTTTGACCTGGGATTAACTTTGATTTGGCAGGAAAAACCTGTTACATTTTCATTGGTCCCACAGCTATGTGGGTAAAGTGTTGTTATCTTTCTGCCTCTCAGACAAATAGTATGGCCATTGACGCATTTAAGGACAAATCCTGAGAAAGCAGGTGTTGCAATCATGTATGCCAGCAGATGCATTCTCTGTTTCATTAACTTTGCCAACTACAGTAAAATTCCACCAAAGGAAACCTGGGGAATCTGCAGTGAGCGGTGCATAATTTAACCCTGCCACTGATTATTCATTATGTGTGTAAGCTCAGCATGCGAGGTCTTTGGATAAGGGACTGTGAGATAGGAACCAGTGTTAGAAACCAGAAGCATTATCCCTAAAGTACTATAGAACGAGATTCAACAGATCCTCTGCAAGATTCATAAACCTTCATTTCTCTTTAGACTCTCTCGCCTGCCTCTCTAACGCAGTTAAGAGAGGATCTGTGGTTTTGTTCAGGATTGTTATTTTTTTCTTTGTTTCTCTAAAAATGCTATCACAACCAGACAGAAACAAAACAGGAAATGTTTTGAATAAGATATTCTAGTGTAAACTTCTATTATAGTCCACTGCAGAAGAAACATGTATGTGTGTATAGATTAAGTTGTCTGGTATTTTCTTCTCTCTTTCCAGGGTGTGAAGAATGTTGAAACATAAACTTCTGAAACCCAGGGAATAAAGCCTGAAGGAAATGGAGGTAGCTGGAACATAAACAGTGCATTTTCTAGAGTACAGCCACAACTGCTGGTTCTGATTCTCAGTCGTGGCTACATCTTCTCACTAAACCTCATTAAGATACGTGCAATTCTCTTGACTCAGGGTTAGTTTCAGCAGTTGTCTGGTACTGTCAGTGTCCTCTCATAGCGCTTTCAGTCAGATGAAAAACAGGTTTAAAGCTTCCAGGGTTGTTTTATGGTAGAGGTCAGAGTAAATGATAACACTAGTCTCTTTTGACCATAAAATCTATGAGGCTTTGAACTGTTCCTTAACATCTCCAGCAGCTCTCTTCATCATCTTCCCAGCATATCCCCAACAGCATAGGGAGTGCTATAATACTATGATCTCTCTCAGGAACATAACAGTCTAATGATCAAAGAAGGGCAAAATCGAAGGAAAATGTTAGAAATTATATGAAGAGTGTGAAAATTAGTTAAGATGCATAAAGTATTTAAAAGATTCCACTGTACTAGCCATTCCATCATTTGTATCTTTATTTTGTTGGAAAGCTATATTTCTGTGATCTGCCACAGGGACTCATTGGGGCATCACCATAAAGTCTCCGCCTTCCTACCTCCTCAGTGATAAATGCAATGGGTTTCTGTCATTGCTTTTCTCTGATGTTATCTATACAAGTTTGCTGACATTTTCCACAGGTAGGTAACCAAATTCTAACTGACGCTGACAAAATGAGCATTACAAGAGCAACAACTGCTGAGCAACACACAGACACACCCAAAAAGAAAAAAAAAATCCAACCAACCTTATTTTCTTACCAAAGAGACGTCAAAAAATTAGCAACACAGAAAAAATGGCAAAGGCATAATTGCAGAATTGCTATTATGTGTTACATAAATTCTCCTTTTATATATGAAACATTCAAATAAGGCTCAAAGTCTAGTCTGATCAGTTTTCTGCTGTTCTGTGAGACTAAAATGGACCGAATAAAGATTTAAAACTCCTAGCTAACTAAAATTTAAAAGTGCATTTTGTAATGACCATAGCACAAGTTATGGAAAATCGTGATAGAGGTGAATATTTTCCACAACATTTTATAGAACCAGGCGGTAGAAGAGTAGCCATGTGGTACAGAGAATATACAATTACAATATAGATCTTAATATAGCATTAATATGATTTCTATTAATGTTTTACATATAACCGGAAAATAAGAACAGATTTTTTTTTCCTGATTGTTTTCTACCTATCTATTCCCTTTCACTGTTTCCTTATTGATAGCAACATTCCTCCACCCTGCTGCCCTGGCTCTTTCCTTAGCTTGTCAGAGGAGGGTTAGATCTAATTATTGATTCAATCATCTGCCAGATAGATGCCAGCACAGAACGGGTGGTGGAGTGGTTTCCAAACTCAAAAATTAGGCACCCAGGCTCCTATTCATTGCATGCCCTGTTGCAATCTGTGCCCCTGTGCAGAGTAGAAGATCCCTAGAGCAGAGACAGCACACAGAGACAAGGCACACCGTTCTCCTTGAGGAGCATGAAAAGGTTTTCAGATTTTTCAAAACCAAAATCAATGTGTTTTACGACAAAATATCAGAAGAAAATAAACATTCTGTGAAAATAATTTATGTAGAAAATCCTTAATTGACTTAAATAACTTCCTATAAACAATTCACTATGGGGAATTTTCTAAAAGAAGAACTTCCATTTTTCCTTGCTGTTACATTACTATAAAAATGCAGATATTAAATAAATAAATAAATAAAGGAATTGAACACCCTAAGTTATATGACATTTTATTTGTTACAATGGACTTATCAAGAACATTTTGCATAAAAAAAGAAATGATGAAGTTAGAGAATCTGTATGGAGAATTAAGTCTATTTGAAACATTCTGGACACCAGCCCTTTGAAAAACAACTCATTGCAAAAGGAAGCTGTTGCTAGGATACTATAGCCGCTGTCATCAGGATAATGTGGTGGACTTTTTTTTTTTACTATTTTAAACAAGAAATCTTGATTGATGAACACAACAGATTATGAACACGGGTATCAAAGCTACCTGGTATATTAAAGACTGAGAGAAACATTCAATTTCATGTTGAAAAGCCAAAGTTAAGTTAAAGTCTTCAAAGTGAAACCCATCAAAGACTGTCACAAGAAATGAATGGCCACAAGGCTTGTTAGCTGCCTTCATACAAGAACACAGGCACATAGCTCAGAAGTGAGCTGAGAAGATAAACCAGAGACACTGAAGGAAAAGAGTGAACAGATGTTGCTGTGAGGTGAGGGAAGCTTGCAGTCATTTCATTCTGCTGTAATCAAATACAACTAAAATTATAAGGACCATAAATGGGTTCTAAATTAGTCTTCTAAGTGGAATGGTTAGCTAGTTTAAATGCTAAAATTAGAAGATCAAAGGAGTATGGAAACTGTACAGAACAGTACAGTTTGCTGAGGTAAAAAAATTGGAGGAGTGGCTGTCACCCCAGAAGGCTGTGCTGCCATCCAGCGTGACCTGGACAGGCTGGAGAGCTGGGCGGGGAGAAATCTAACACAATTCAGTAAGGGCAAGTGTGAAGTACTGCATCTGGGGAAGAACAACGCCATGGATCAGTGCAGGTTGGGGGCTGTTCTCTTGGAGGGCAGCTCTGGGAAAAAGGACCTTGGAGTCCTAGTGGACAACAGGATGACCATGAGCCAACAGTGTGCCCTCGCAGCCAAGAAGGACAATGGCATCCTGGGATGCATTGAGAAAAGCGTGGCCAACAGGTCGAGGGAAGTTATCCTCCCCCTCTGCTCTGCACTGGTGAGGCCTCACCTGGAGTGCTGTGTCCAGTTCCGGGCTCCTTGGATCAAGAAGGACAAGGAAAGGGTCCAGCACAGGGCCACTGAGATGATGAAGGGCCTGGAGCACCTTCCGTATGAGGAAATACAGAGAGCTGGGTCTGTTTAGTTTGGGGAAGAGGAGCCTGAGGAGAGATCTTATCAATGCTCATAAATATCTAAAGGGTGGGTGTCAGGA
>NW_010249345.1:16909-59148 GCF_000690775.1 Eurypyga helias | reverse complement strand
GGTTGGACTAGATGATCTCTAGAGGTCCCTTCCAACCCCTTCCACTCTGTGAATCTGTGAAGTCAAATTAGGTTTATGGGCAAAATTATGACTCTGTTAAGTCATCAGTAAAACGCCCCTCAACTAGAAGAGACCCTTTGATAGTGTTCTATGTATTTTCCTGTCAATGGAAGTGTCCAAGGTTTTCCAGGTTATTCAGGTATCTATGCTACCAATTTCAGTGCAGTTGTGCCTGGGAGACTCTGGGCTTACAGTCAGAGCAGAACAGTTCACAGAGAAAATCAGCTTGCATGACAAATTTCCTACTCTGCCTGAAGAAGAGTGCAAAGGTATTCTTTCCTAATTAAAATATGAATGCTGTCATCTGGTAATCTTCCTTGTGAGAAATAACAAGCTCGCTAATTAAATGTGCGATTTCTTGACATTTAAACAGGTCAATTTTTTTTTCTATGTGTCTGATCATTTATTTGAGGTGCTTCTTCCAGGCATGTTTATTATACTAACCATAATTAATAACCAGTACAACAGACCCTTCTAAAACAGAAGGGTGAATAGTATAGTTCTGTCCTTTTGCTCAACTGAAGTTATTTTAAAATAACAGACAATAACTATAATTAAATAGAGGATAGAGGTTTTATTCTTATTAAGCCCTCATCATCTTTCTGGGTTTCCCAGGTCTTTCTACTGACATCTATCTTTCATAAAGTCATGTCTTTATTCCTTTTGGCTTTAATGAATAAAACAATATTGCATAAAATTCCAAGAAGATGGTAAGACAGTCCAGCTTTACTTTACTGATATTATTACCTGAAAAGAGTGCTGATGCAGATGATAGATTGTAAATTGTGGTATGGGTAGAATGGAAGACCTGTGGGCACAGATTTTACTTTTAAGAGCTTATATGATTCCCATAACTGTAATAACTGAAAACAGATCTTGATTTTTACAACAATAGTGAGAACATAGGAAATCATATTAAAATCTTAGCTTTCAACAAGTCAGTCAAAAATTAAATTTTGGTTTTCACCGAGAATTAATTTTTTTTTTTAAATTTACTTTAATCTGAATGGGATTGAAGAGCATAAATTTCCAAATATTGTGTCAATCAAAGTTTTCCAAGCATTCTTATTTGCAATGACGAAGTCCAGTCCCTGTGAATTTATCAAGTTATTCATCAAATGAAAACTCCTTATTTCCAGGAATTATCAAGACACATGAGAAAACTGTATGACTTACAGATTTAAATTGTTTGAACTAGGGAATGACCTTTCTCAGCTTTCTAAAGACAATCTGGCATTTACTAAAATCTGTTTTCTTCTTCTACAATATGAAGTTAATTTCTGTCATCCTTCTGTTACAAAAAAAAATAAAAATACTGCTTTGGTATGGCTTGGGGGTTTTTTATTACTTTGTTCCCCCAAATGAGATGTCTGCCAGGGGCTTGACCTGTTATCTTTATGATTACACTGCAATTTTGTGAGATTACAATACCCAGCTGTTTGTTACCCTACCGCAGGGACTCAGAATAGGCAACATGTCTATTCTGTGGCATTGCAGTTCTCAGACCAGGATGATAATTGCAATCAGCAATTATTTGAGTTCATATACCCAGTTATGAACTGCAGCAGTGAGAAACAGATATAAATCCTGCTTAGGACAGAGAGCTAGGGCAATAATCTCATACACCGCACCAGTGGGAAATGGCAAAACATGTCAGAGCTCTCAGAAATTTTAATTTTCTATGTGTATCTAAGGTCAGAACTTGACTGTAGTATAATGAAGAATGAATTGCTCAGAATCAAAGTAATGCTTTTGCTTGCTTTTCAATTCCTCTTTTTTTTCTTAATGTGTGGTAAGAGACTGAACACTTTACCATTGCTGATATGTTTCAGAAGTGCCACAGCAGCAACAGTGTCCAGAGGCAGCTCTGTTCTTTTGACAGTGTCAGTGATTTAGCCACTACAATAGTAGACATTTCTCATCTGCAGTCTTGGCATTAAAGTGTTTATTATAAAATTACAATTTCTAGATTGAGACACTTAGCTTATACAAGTATTTTCTTATAACTAGGGGTGTGGAGGGTATTTTGCCTTTATTCTTTTGGGGAAGAATTTTCTTTTTGCAAGAATAGAAAAGGGAAAAAAAGATTTATTGGGATGAAAATTTTGCCAAAAAAATATTTGAAATAAAACATTTTGCATCTTAGAAAATTATAACATTGTGTTTAATTTTTACACTTACTGGTGTTGACCCACTAGGAGTAATGCTACTGTTTTTCTAATCACACAAGAAATACTCACAAAATGTGAATTTATCCTATCTTTCTAAAACTATCTAAAAACTAAGTATTTTCTTTTAAGCCCTTAAACTTATCTTAAACTTCTAAGGTTTGGAGAAGTCTTAATTATATAGGCTTTCTCCATAGTCTGGTGGTTCCAGAAGAGGTAATGATAGCCAAAAGCAGATAAACAAATTGGGCAGAATGAACCCAGCAGGTAAATAATCACTGACGTGTGTTGAATTGCAATAAAGTCTCTATCAACTAGGCTTCATTAAGAATCCTGGCAATTGAATTGTCAGATTCAATTGCCAAAATGATACCTATTGCCATTTGATATGTCCTAAGTTGTCTGAGATATCTACACAGGAATGATACATATGCCACTTGACAGACGTAGGCACCTAATTCAGGTATCAACATTGAACTGAATCCTTCCTCTCCCTTTCTAATATCTAAAGTTAAATCTCATTAAAACTATCAAAAAAAGTCAATACAGTTGCTAAACACAGCTCTTAATGACATTTGCAGTATCCTTGGGTCTCCAGGACATCTGCATGGGACTGTCAGGTATGCACAGTATAGTAGACCAACTCAAACTTTGGACCAGTAGCTGAAAGTCTCAAAAGAAATCTTTTACAAAGAAGTCTTAAACATAATCTTGAACCACTCTAAGCCATCTGAACTACCACATCTAAAAGAAGTATAAATATTGGTAACAGGAGCAATGAAAACTCTATGTTTATTATTTCTCAATATTGTGTCTATATTAAATTTGTTTTACTTTGTTTCACTAAGCTGTAAGCCTGGAAGAACTCAAGATTCTGTAAAAAAATAGTTCTTCTTGGACACCATCTGCCATTTCAAATTTCCCTGTTTCTTGACCTATTTACTTTAAAATAAGGATTTCTTGCTATCTCAGTTTTGATAGATTCCAAGTATTCCCACGTCCTACTCTGGAATTCATGACAAGACAAGGTTTTATGTTTCCTTACATCCAAGTTAATCTCCTTCAAAATCATAAAAGGTAAGTCATGCTGTTAATCTATATATATCTGTATTCGGTTTGCGTGGCAAGGATTTGGTAGTGGTGAGAGGCTACAGAGGTGGGTTCTGTGAGAAGCTGCTGGAACGTCTGATACAGCCAATGCCAGCCGACCCAAGATGAACCCACTGCTGGCCAAGGCCAAGCTAATGAGCAACAGTCAAAGTGCCTCTGGGATAACATATTTGACAAGAGAAATAAAACCTGGGAAGATAAATTGGAGCAGAGAGTTAGAATATGTGAGAGAAAGAGCCCTGCAGACCCCAGGGTCAGTGGAGAAGGAGGGGGAGGAGGTGCTGGAGATTCCCTGGCAGCCTGTGGTGCAGACTGCGGTGAGGCTGGCTGTGCCCCTACAGCCATGGAGGGTCACAGGGGAGCAGAGACCCCCCTGCAGCACAGGAAGGACCCTATGTCAGAGCAGGGGAATGCCCAAAAGGGGCTGTGATCCCATGGGCAGCCCACGCTGGAGCAGGCTCCTGGCAGGAGCTGTGGTTCCATGAAGAGAGGAGCCCACAGGTTTGGAGGCAGGACTTGTGACCCCACGGGTGACCCAGGGTGCAGCAGGCTGCTTCTGAAGGACTGAACCCCGTGGGAGGGACCCACGATGGAGCAGTTTGTGAAGAACTGCCGCCCATGAGAAGGATTCACGTTGGAGAACTTTGTGGAGAACTCCATGCTGGAGCAGGGGCAGAAACATGTGATGAACTGACCACAACCCCAATTCCCAGTCCCTCTCTGCCACCTGCAGGGATGACATAGAGAAAACGGGAGTGAATATGAGCCTCGGAAGAAGTGAGGGGTGGAGGGCAGGTGTTTGAAGATTTGATTTCAGTTCTCTTCTACTCATGACTTGATGGGCAATAAATTAAATTAATTTTCCCCAAGTTGGGTCTGTTTTGCTCATGATGGTGATGGGTGAGCGATCTCTCCCTGTTCTTATCTCCAGCTACAAGCTTTTTGTTACATTTTCTCTCCTCTGCCGAGCTGAAGAGAGCAGTGATAGAGCAGCTTTGATGGGCACCTGGTCTCCAGCCAGGGTCAGCCCACCAGAGTATCAAATCATTTTGCTTTATATCTGGGAAAACCTATTTAGCACAAGGTATATAAAAAAAGGTAACAATTTATGTATATCTGAGTATTTTATTCTGTATCCTTGGTCACTGTTTCCCCTATTTAATTTATTAATGATAAATATTATTGTCCAATATTTCTCTTTACTGTAGGAAGATTATCAGAAAAGGAACAGTCAGAAAATCTGACTGAAACATGTGGGTCATTAGTAGTTAAGAAAATGCAGTCTTTGAGTAGTTAATAGGATATGAATGTACAGGAATGCATCCTTCCTGGAGTTTGTTGACCACACTGCTCCTATAGAGCACAGTCTGACAGATAAAGAAACACGGTCTTTAAGATAACCATGATTAAGCGCATAAAATACTTGAAAAATAAATTGTATACTGAACTGAAGTGATTGTAATATATTTTGGTTATTTGTTAGAATATGCAAAAGAATTGTATTAAAATCTAAGATAAAATTAAAATAATGTCAAAAATAGAGACAGATTATACATATGTACATCCACATATAGTCATATGTATATACATGTACACACATATAGAAGTATTTTTTAAAAAATCAAACTAAAATCAAATTCATAGCTACATGTTTTATTTCCTTTCTCATCTGAGAGAAAAAGCATGTGTCTCCAAAACAAGTCTGCTTTTTATCACTATGGTCCTATTGTTAATCTTGCTTTGCAGTTGCCAAATGTTTAAAATTGGGAATTATTATTTTTATAGGATTGTATTTTGAGCCAAATATTGGTAATAAATAATTAGCTCTTATAAAAAAATAAAAATACGATTAACTAAATGAACTCAACCTCCCTAATTTTTTTTTTTTTGGTAACTTTAAAATTATGGTCTTTTATAGCCTGTGACACATCTTATTTTTTCTGCTGATCAGATAGGGCATAGTAATGATGAAAGCACATTTCAGCCATAACAATAACACAAAGATTTACTGTCACCTTTGGACCATGCTACATTCTGTAGAAGTGCACATCCAGGGATGCATGCAATTGACAGTTTGTGTACACAAATCCTTCTAAAAAGTTCACTCAACCTCTTCAGTGATGAAGTGACATTCATCTGTGCCATCCCAAAAAAGGGTTTCAAATACCTTATTCCTAGAAAAAGAGCCGCTGTCCCTATTTATTTCCCATTGAATATAAAAATGGAAAAGTAACTGAAAGTAATTGAATTATGTGAATAAGAATACACTCCACTGAGCTACTAGCCACCAGATACTGCCACACATTGCTTACTAACCAATACCCAAATTTAAATCAGTCACACTTACTCATATGCTAATATACAAAAAATATTATTTTCTTGTTGGGTTGTTTGTGCACTAGAAAGGATCACAGGAAATGGGCAGTGTAAACAAAAGTGTACACAGCTGCAGTGATG
Source organism: Eurypyga helias (assembly GCF_000690775.1). Classification (NCBI taxonomy): domain Eukaryota; kingdom Metazoa; phylum Chordata; class Aves; order Eurypygiformes; family Eurypygidae; genus Eurypyga; species Eurypyga helias. Next base: position 53,353 of record NW_010249345.1, on the reverse strand, counting down.
CCCATGTCCCAGACAAAAAGGAGTCAGGCAGGCCTGTGCCAGGGCTCTGATTCCACTACCAGATTTTGAGGTTTTTTGAGACTAAGCTACTTCTCCGTTTACTTGTTATTGTCAGCATTTCATCTTTACTGATATCCACATGCTCTGATACACATTAAACGGGATCCTAGAGCAGTGTTTAGAGGCAGCATCCAACGTACTCACAAAAATGCTGTACATGTGGGTGGTTCATGAGCTTTCTAGCTGGACGTGTAGAAGGTGCAGGGGGCAGGAGGATTCCTTCCCTTCATGGCTTACTGCATGGGTGCAGAGTACTTCCTCCAGCAGACTGCACTGCTGGGCTTGGTGATAGCATTGCTGCTGCTGCTGTGCTGTGAAGGGAGAAGCATGACTCAGATTTTACTTAGAGTTAAAAAATTCAGTGGGAGGTGAGTCCCCACAAAACCCAAAGTCAGAGTTGCCCCTGCATGTGCCAGTTCTCTTCGTGTGTGTTCATGTACACACAGATACATCTAAGCTGGAAAACCTTACGGAATTGTAAAACACATTTTTGAAGTCTAATGCAATATGCAGTTTTGCCAATGGATAGAAGATTTAAAAATAAAACATGTTTGGCAAGTTTCAGTTCCTACTTGCCAACTTGGAAGGGAGCAGGGTGATCAGGGTAAAGTAATTAAACATTTTTAGCCTTCGTTTTCCATGTTATTGTCTTCATTTTATTGCTCAGTGTTAAGCTAGCTTAAATATTGCTTCAAAACAGGAGTTCTGAGGTCCTCCCCTTCTTGCACTCACACAGAGGATTCTCAGCCACAGTCTCTAGTCACCATTTATGAATAATCATGGACTGGTACAACTACCATTAAACACAACACAGCACAAATATGGTTAGTAGAAAAGACTACACTTTATAGTCTTTAGCTCAACAATAAGATGTTTTGGAGATTCTTCCTTGTACAGTGCACTGTAATGGGCTGTGTGATTATCAAGCACCACTGCCAATGGAGTCAGACACCAGAGCAAAACACTTCCCTGCTCTTGCCAAGCAACAAATTTAGGGCCCAATTCAGTTAGACTACAGCCAGTTTCCTTGCTGCAGAAGCTGGCTATGATTTTTACTGAAATAAGCCCTTTGCCTTCAGAATGCAGATGAGCATTCAAGACAACCTAATTAAAAACATTAATGATTTTTTTTCAATTGGTGTTTGCTTCTGTTTGACATGATTTAGTGTCAGATAGCTCTGAGCATCAGAGCTCCTCTAATGGCTGCAGTAAAGGATTCTTCATCCATCCCAGGGACACTTCCTGTACCTCCTGCTAGGTCAAACTCATTTATTTTTCCTTTTTCTTTTTTTTTTTAGTTCCACAAATGTAAATCACTTATCCAAGATCATTGTCTTTTCCTGTTATGCTGCTACTTTCTTAAATATGCATGTTGGCTTCCCCGCGTAGTAATAAAATCACCTCTTAACCTCTACAAAATATTTTTATCATCTGTTTGGGCATCATTATTCTGGCACAAAAAGACTCTACAAGCAGAATATGGGTAACTCATAAGTACAAAGCAATTATTTATTGGCCAATTCACATAAAAGACTGCTAGTATTTAGTGAGCTATGAGGTTAAGCACTGGTGTGCCCACACTCCAGTAGCAGCTGAAAAGCTTTCACCACCCAGGCAGATGTTGGTGAGGAGGGAAGGTTTGGTGGCCATGAAGAGATGTTGCCTTTCTCCTACTCTGTCAGCAATGTCAGGCCTGATGGGTCAGCCCCAACCTGGTAGTTCCTGATTGTCCTTGACTAGACCAGCTTCCAGCTACCCTCTGCATTTCTTTTGTTTAAGATTTTGTCTTTTCATGTTGGTGTTTTCTCTCTTGAATCCTTGATAGCCCAGCAATCGTAGAACAGCAGTGCTACCACTATGCCATTTTTACCTTTCTTGCCTCTGTACAGAGAGTCTCAGAACTCTCTCAGCAGTTTGGGTCAAGGTTACACAACTAGGGCTGGATCAAAGCTAGATCCCTTAAATGGGCAACTAAAACCCCAACACTGGGGGAAACACAGCAAGTGCTACAGAGAGAGGGTTACAGTGTACCATGATATCGTATGTGCATCATTCTTTGCACCAGTTTGTTCTACTGAAGCCACATTCCTGATTACTTCCCTGATCCTTCTGAGTCCACTTTCTGTTTTTCTCCCCTATTATGGAGTTCTGAAAGAATAAGCCTAACTACTAGCTTGCTTCAAAATTTCTCCAATTTTGTAACACTTTCTATCAAGAACGGCCACAACTATTGTGTTTCAGGTGTCTGGTATCAACTTGTGATCTACTATCCATAGACCATTACAACAGGACCATAGCAACATAGAATCATACAACCTTTTAGCTTAGAAAAAACTAAGATCAACAAGTCCAATCATTCACCTAGCACTGCTAATACCACCACTAAACCACATCCCTAATCACCACATCTACACTTATACACCCTCAGGGATGGTGACTCAACCACCTCCCTGGACAGCCCATTCCAATGCCTGACAACACTTTCAGTGGAGAAATTTTTCCTAATATCCAATCTAAACATCCCCTGGTGCAACTTGAGGCCATTTCCTCTTGTCCTATCACTTGTCACTTGGGAGAAGAATCCAACACCCACACCTCCGCAATGTTCTTTCAGGCAGTTGTGGAGAGCAAATGTAGAGACAAACATTCCAGAGAAACAATTTTTGTCACAAGATTCTCACTATAGAGGTATAATGCTCTGTCTGTAGGTAAAAGATATAATTCTGGACTTTTTCCTCTATGAGCGAGCAGAATTTTAGCAAAGAAATATGTTTTCTTCTCCTTTAATCCTCTCCACAGCAAAACATAAGAGGAACATCCAGAATGGACACCATATGCTTGAGAATATGTCATCATATACTTTGTGAGCCCTGTAGTTGCTCCTGCCCTTTAGCCATTAAAAAAGCCAACAGCAGTGTATCTGGGTAGCCAGATCATGTTTATTACAGCACATAAATCCTGTGTGTCCAAACCCTGATCATGAAACACAGCAGTCATTTCTCTGGGGATTTCTGAAACCTTCAGCAAGTTGTGAAATTCTTCTTTCCTGGGAAGACAAAAAAAGACATGATGATTTAAACTCAAATGATATATTTACTTCGTGATAAATGGGGATATGTGTTTGAATCTAGTTGTAGGAGAGCTTCCAACTTGTGTTGTGTAGTCAGCCAGTATATAACATATATTCAGACAGGGTAATATTGATCTGTAGTGGTACACTCTGAATCCAGAAAATTGTGGTTTCCTTCCAGAATTTCAAACACAGAACTACTTAGGAAAAATACAAGTTCTATTCAGATGCTTAATTCAAGAGTCCAAAAAAAATTCTGGATAGAAACTGTATCAAAATCAACCAATTGATTTAGCATTCTACCTCAATTTCACACTATTGTCTCTGTGCTTTTTTTATACAGAATACAAAAAGAGTAGAAATGATACATACAATGGAAACATTAAACTGAATTTATGCCAAAAATGAACACATAGTGAATAAACATCAGCCCCAATCTGACTGTTTTGCTCACCTAAACAGGACAAAGGCAGTTTTGACTGTAAACCAGTAACACTTTTCAGGAACAGCATCTCTCAAGTGATACAGCACACCCCAGGGTCTAATCTGAAGGTCATCCTCACCTGATTTAAGACATAAAATCCACATTTTTGCATCCATTACTTTGGGGCTACCCTCCAGTGGTCCACACCCTGCTCCTCAGGTCCTTTCAGGAACAGACCTTCTTTCTCTTTCCCCACTTGCTCCAATCACAAGCAAAAGAAAGAGAAGTAAAAGTTTGTAGAATGCTAGAAATTATGGACCAAGAAATTGCAAAATCACCATTGCTGGATTTACTGCATTTACAACTTCCATTATATAGATAAATTCCATACACAGCAGGAAGGGCTGGTAGGCATCGCTATGTTGCAGTTGGACATTCCACATAGTGCTGTATTTGAGGTATGGAGAGCTGTTGGGGGTCGATCTAAGGTACTTTCATTACACAAGATCTTCAGTTATAGGCTTAAAAGTAAATTTATGATTAACCCTAACATTCAGTATAGATGTAAATTTCTTCTTCAATAGCATAACCATTTAAACAATCTACTCTTTTCTCCCCAGATTAATTCTCAATTTAATCTAAATTTCCCACATAATTTTAGGTGGAAGAAATGAGAAGATGAATTAGAGTTATAGAATTCTGGAGGATGTTATGCTTTTTGCCTGTTCTGTGAGCAGAGAATGCCTTCAAGAGCAACAAACGATTTCATTTCCCTTTTCCAGCTGAGGGAATCTGAAACCACATCTCACACTAGTTATATAAATTCCCTAAACATCAACTGATTGCTCAATCTTTTGATCAGTGTAGGAAGAGGAACCGTAAGTTCCTACCTCTGCATTAAATGTGCTCACAGGAAAACTATTTACTGTTATGTGGCTTCCTCAGACATTGAAGTGAAAATTGGTCTTTAAAAAATACCTAAAAAGTTTTGAGATAAATGGAAAATATTATCCTATAGCTCAGCACTTATAAAGTTCACCTTGAGCTCAAAGTTACATTAAATAGTTAATTATTTCAGGATATGCAGGGGAACGAAGGTCTCAACTTTATCACTTTTAGCAAGCCTAAGGAAATGCCTTCATGTTTAGAATTGCTCACTGAAATGTAACAGAATCAAGAAGCAGTTGTCTATCGCTTGCATCTATATATTGTTTGTGTGCATTAATGTCAGTCTAAAAGAGTGCTGACTGTAGTATTAATTTAAAAATACTAATTCCAGCATTTCAAAATGAAACATTAAAAATACACTTCGCTTTGATCTTAAATATGATTTTAACCTTTTATTGTTTGGATTTCAACAGAAATAAGAGAATTACCAGGTTTTTTGATGTATGTTCTGCCAAAATATTCCATGTATGCACATACTCCAGGCTAGTAGATGACAACGAAATAAATCAAAATTTAAACAGTGGTGGTTTGTGTTTTCATTGCTGTGTGAAGAGCTGATGACATTGAACCGTTGTGTACTATGCCATTTTGCCTGCATAATGTAATAACTGCTTTATGAAAAATAAGTTGTGAATCTCATTACTTGACCTAGATTTATGATGGAACTTGTAAATGTATTTGCTTTCAATAAATCTGACAGAGATTGACCACCATCCTTGTGAACATTTTGATAGACATCCTCTTTTAATGATATCTAATTACAAAACGACCAGTGCAATACGCTACTAAGATCAAAATTCAGTCTAGAAATAGTAATAACTGCCAGATTTAACTCATACATTTCTTTTATGGAGATCAGAAATAGCACTTCTCTTTTCCGACATTCATATTAGAAAAGATACTCAAAAAAGATCAGAATAAAAATCTGAAAAAGGATAAAATCCATCTCATCTGTCTGTCTGAAGTATTCTTAAAGCACTTACTTCCATGATGTCAAAGTGTGAAGAGCTCCCCTGTCTGTCTCCTAAGAAAACCATACTCTTCCTGTTACTGGGTAATGCAGATTGGTGCGGTCTGCAAGTGCGCCATACCTGGAACAGGCAAAAATGTGCAGGTGATATATTACGTGTAATATAAGACATTGCATTCAATATTATATATTCTGTAGATCAACTTATTTTACTTCATTTCCTCAGAATCCTAGGTCTCAATTTGTTTCACAGTATGAAGATGGAGTTGGAGCATACCCCCAATTCCTCACAGCGGCTGTTATCTCTATTAATGGGACTGGTGTGCAAAGATCAAAGCCATGAAATTGCCTTTAGAATTTAACCCTTTTCCTAGCAAATCCTTCAGTTTTATCAATAATTAGGATGCCAGAAATAGATAAAATTTCAAACCATTAAACCGGGTAATAGATATTACATTGTAAATTTATTTTGGCAAATGCCCCAAAAAAGCAGCATTAAGAGAAGGTTAAATACATTCGAGAGTTGTACATAAAGTTTTTGAAATAACAGCCTCTAAAATGCACTCCAATAGCATATGTTTAAAATCCCTTATTGCATCAATTCACAGAGGAAACGGATCAGTTCAATAAATGACAAGCATTTCTGCAAGGGGAAGTCTAATTCAGATGTTCCAATTTCTTTATTCAAATGTTACAGTCACGTCTACCCTGGCTCACACAGACTGAATGATCGGGAGTTGCAGAGTACTGCAAGTGAATATAGAAGTAATAAAGAATTAGAAGTTTTAAAATGTAAAAGAATATAGAAATAAGCACAGACATTTTTGACTGAACAACTTATCATAGAATCATAGAATGGTTAGGGTTGGAAGGGACCTTAAAGATCATCTAGTTCCAACCCCCCTGCCATGGGCAGGGACACCTTCCACTAGACCAGGTTGCTCAAAGCCTCGTCCAGCCTGGCCTTGAACACTTCCAGGGATGGGGCATCCACAACATCTCTGGGCAACCTGTCCCAGTGCCTCACCACCCTCTCCAGGAAGAACTTCTTGCTGATATCTCATCTAAATCTCCCCACTTTCAATTTAAACCCATTACCCCTTGTCCTGTCACTACAGGCCCTTGTAAAAAGTCCCCCCCAGCTTCCTTGTAGCCCCTTCAGGCACTGGAAGGCTGCTATAAGGTCTCCCTGGAGCCTTCTCTTCTCCAGGCTGAACAAGCCCAAATTTCAGCCTTTTATCACAGAAGAGCTGTTCCAGCCCTCTGAGCATTTTCGTGGGTCTCCTTTGGACTCACTCCAACCAATCCATGTGTCTTCACTTTTTATCTTAGTTAAACTAGTGTATCTTATGTACAGACATTTTAATGCAAGTATAGACCTGGTTTCACCATCACTGATTCATATTGTTAACTAAACCATGAATAATCATACATCTAATTACACTGCTGTAGTCTTATGCATAGATGAGGCCTTAGCATTTTGGGGACTTTGTTCCCATCCCCCACAAATTAGTTTTCTGTCTCCTGCTTGATACCTATTTTTCACAGTCTCAGACTTAGGAAACAATTTCTTTATTATTTTGTAGTGGCTTGACCCTGGTTAGTGTCCAAGTGCCCACCAAACCGCTATATCATCCCCGTCCTCTAAAGGGGAGAGGGAGAAAATGCAAAGATGAGCTCATGGGTCAAGATAAGGACAGAGAGATCAGTTACCAGTTACTGTCATGGGGAAAATAGACTGGACTTGAGAAATACATGATTTATTGCCAATCAAGCAGAGTAGGTTGAAAAGAAATAAGGACAAATCTAAAAAAAAAACCCAAAACAAAACAAAAAAAAAACCCACCAACACCTTCCTCCCCACCCCTCCTTTCTCCCCAGGCTCAACTTCACTCGCAACTCTTCTACCTCCTCCTCCTCAAGGGATGAGGAATGGGGTCAGCTGCAGGCAGTTCACAACATCTCTGCTGCTCTTTCTTCTTCATGCTTTTCCCTCGCTCCATCATGGGGTTTTTCCCACGGGAGACAGTCATTCACAAACTTCTCCAATGTGGGTCCTTCCCCATAACTGCGGTTCTTCATGAACTGCGTCATTGTGGATCCTTTCCATGAGGTGCAGTCCTTCAGGACAAGATTGCTCCAATGTGGATCCTCCAGGGAGTCAGAGGACTGCCAGCAAACCTGTTCCTTCACGGACTGCAGCTCCTGACAAAGGTTCCAGCATGGGCTCTTGAAGGATCACAGCTTCGTTTAAGGGATATTAGTTTGCTCCAGTGTGGGATCCTCTACAGTGTGGAGATGCTCTGCTCCACAGTGGATCTCCATGGGCTGCAAGAAACAATCTGCATCACCATAGTCCTCTCCACAGAATACAGGGGAATTTCTGCTCCGGTGCCTGGAGCGCATCCTCCCTTCTTTCTTCACTGACCTTACCCATTCTCACTCTGCCCTTCCAGCTGCTGTTGTGAGGCAGGGCTTTTTTCCTTTATTAATTATGTTATCACAGAGGTGGTCCCACTGCTGCTGATGGGCTCAGCTTTGCCCAGTGGCAGGTCTGTCTTTGAGCCGGCTGTATCTGGCTCTGTCTGACGAGGGGGCAGCTCCAGGTATCTTCTCAAAGATGCCACACCTGTAGCCCCCACTACCAAAATGTTGCCATGTAAACCCAATATGTATTTATTTCTTGAACTTGTTTCTCCTTACATAATAAGGCTGAAATAACAGTGCAATAAAAGTGTTTAGAGACATCTAAAATATACAAATACCTAGACTGTAACATCAGACAGTAATATTGTTTCTTGCAGTCTGATTGCTAGTAAAAATGGTCACATAATTTCACCATTTGCAGTGAAAACTCACACCCAGTTCTTGACCTAATCTGTGTGCAACTCAAATTTACTAGCATTTTCATGATTCACTGTACTTAACCATTTTGGACTATTCAAAGTGACTTCTGACAGCAACCAAAACTCCCAGATTCCTCTACAAGCATGAGAAGCACTTCCCATTTTGACGGATATGAAGCTCTGCTGTAGCTGCCCTCCATACTATGGATGAGATTTACCTCATGTAACTTTAACAGACTAGTCTAGTCCTGGACAGAGACAGGAGTTTTCAGGCAGGAGCTTATCTAAGATGCCATGAGCTTTAGATAGCTCTCCTTATCTTATGAAATAGTCCATGAGAATATCTTAGATAAGATGACTAACTTCTAAAGCTCTAAGATTAAAGCCATACTATTGATGAGAAAAAGTGGCAAGTAAACTTACTGCTGTGATAAGTGAACCCCAGTGGTAAGTGAATTCTAGCAAATCAGTAGCCCATAAAACAAATGCTTTTAAATCTCCCAAGAAATGTAATATTACAAATGTAATTATGACCATATGTTATCATAGTAGATTTCATGTCAAAGTCTCATGGTGAAGGCAGAAGTATTTTTAGTACATCAACAATAAGCTATAATTCGCAATTGGCAGTCCAGTCTACTTACAAGCGAGGGCTACACAGTATTGTAGCAGATACATACACCATATGGTAGGTGGACTATGCAGGCACAGAACACAGCCTCAGAACTGTCCAGAAATAACACTGGAGATACTGATGACTATACAAAAATATGGGCCATTTTGCTCAACATTTTTACATTGTAAAAGTTTGAATATAAACCAGTAGAGCTGCCGGTCTAAGGCCCTGGACCTCTATTATGTATGCCTTAGATGGGTTAGACCTAATGTCAGCATGGGTCTACTGCGTGTTTGATCACTAAAACCCTTTAAGAGTATTAGGCATAATTCCACAATTCATCTAATCTGTGCTGGAGTTTAATGTAAAGCCTGTTATGTTCAAAACATCCATCTTTTTCCAGGGCTTTGCACATTAGGATGACTAATTTTAAAGTTAGCACTTCCATCTAACATGCAGCATAAGTAAGAAAGTTGAAATATGAAAGTGCACAGATCATTTACAAAGAGTTTATACTGGAATATATTAAGTGGTAGGAAAGAGAGAAACTTACTTTCTGACACTTTACCCTTATTATGTTCACAAATATTAAAAAGATTTCCTTGGTATTCTATTTTTGCTATTTAGGCTAAAGGTTAAAGACTAAAATCAACAAAATAATTTTGATAGCTAAATGAGCAGAAGTTATGTGCTAGAGGGGTGCTAGGTATTTAAAGGCCCTGCAGATGAGACAGGAAGCAATCTCCCCAGTTCCCTGAAGTTTAGATTTGCTTTGAAAAAACCCATAATTTTTATTCCTCCTTTCAGATCATCCATCTGCCCACTGAGTGTGGTATTAGGTATTTCAAGACAGTCCCATTGTCCTTAGCCCTCATTATCACTTCCCTTCTTCTTCTCCATGAATTAAACAAACTAAAATAACTGACAAAAGAACAAAACCCTGTGGAGTTAAACTGCTTCTAATGCTTTTAATGGTTGCTCCACCAAGTTTGATGCTTTGCTTGACAACCAATATGCTAGCTGATCCTGGAGCTGCCTGATGGGCTCTCTCTGCAGGGCTTGAACCCTTTCAGAATGGAACCAGTCACACATAGGACTCTCAGGTTGGTGATAAAAATGGTAGACAAACAGAGAGTATTCCCTTTATTTCAAGAAGTCAACAGAAAACTGAGGACTCTTCAGCTGAGACACTTTCATCACACCATGAGAGCCTGTAATGTTGGGTTAGCTGTCCAACACTCACAGTATGGAAAGGTGTTCTTGAAAGTTCTAGAAAAAAGAAAGTGATTAGTGCAGGAATGTTCTTGTTTCCATTTTTAATAGTTCTCCCCTTCTTTTTTTTCCATTTACCTAAAGAGAATTTAAATTAGTTTATTTCTTATGCAGCTAATCTTCAGTTAAAAAAAAAAAAAAGATTATTTTTAACATGTATTGTTTGGAAGTAAGTTAAAACTGGAATTCCTTGGTCTATTTAAACTTGTCACCTTCAATTGTTCATAGTGACAGATTTCCTAATGCTCACCAGGCATTCACGCATTTTATGTTTGTTGGAGTGTGCATCTTGTAATGTTCACAGCTGCACTGATTCGCTCATTCCTATTTTTGCTACCGATTCGGAAAGACTTCACAGTATGGGGGAAAATGAAGGGAGTGAATTGGTGATGCTGATTTCATCCAAGCATTCTTTCAGGATTCATAAATATACAGAAAGCTTAGTCTCACTGTTTTCCTGAATTCTGATTTAATTTTCATCATACCCTTGTCTTTTATCAAATTTTCTTTTATTATTGTAGAGCGTTGTGTTAAAAAAAAAGAAAAAAAGAATAAAAACAATACAACAGCCTCTAAACTCCAGATAAGTATCTGTTAAAGCTGTTCAACTTTCTCTCAATAGTTCTATACCTATTATTTTGCAGAGACTTCAAAGACAAGGGCATTATCAGCCTTTGCCCCTGCCCTTTCAGTGAATACATAATCTTTCCTATGAAGTGAAATAATTTCATCCAGAAAACACGCAAGTTTCAAAACACCATGAGAACTAAGACACCATTGAGAGTGACGTTCAAATTTCTAGTCCAGAGTTTCTCAGTCCTTTTCTGTTTGTTTACCTGCATATATTTCCCAAAGGAGATACAGACCCCTTCAGAAATTTCATAGGTCTGTACAGTTCCACAGCATATGTGGACTTGCTTTTCTATTCGCTGTTTTGCAAACCACAGGGGTCTACAGAGCAAAGGCTGAAAATCACTGTTCCGGTTTAAATCAGGCATAGCAGAGATGCGAATATGTATTTCTCCATTTACACAGCAGTGCCTTACTCGTCAAATGTTCACGGAGGAGATTGTGCATGAGGACAAGATTGTGAATCAAATACTCAATGGGCAGGGAGGAAACTGGGGCTTATACAGCAACCAGGAAGGGAGTAAAATGTCCTTGCAGTTTTATTTTCTTAAAAAATTCCAAAGGTTGTAATTTCATGAGAGTCACAATGGGAGAATGTTTTTATCTTTGTAACACACAGATAGAAACCTGTTTATCATTCAGATCTAGTTATCATCTTGTCACATAATTTCAGTTGGTGAGGGCTTAGAAACTCAGTGATCTCCCAAGGACAAGAAATGCATGGTCCACACTGTGGTCACAATATAATTTAACGTATTGCTGGAATTTCTTTGGACCCTCTTCCATTTTTTAATTATTTACTTATTCTATTTACAGAATTTGGTTTTGGGGAAAAGGGGAGGGAAATGCAGATTTGGAGCTGCATTCAAAAGTGATGGTGACTTCCAAAGACAATGCAACTAAATACAGGCATCCAAGCCTCACCAGCACATTTTATCAATGCAGTGTTCAAATTCTGACTTTCAGTTCAAATAAACTGAGACTTTTTCCCTTTAGATGCTTCTATCTATCATTCTTTCAGCTGAGAAAAAAACATTATGGTCTACCTTTTTTTTCTTTACATTACCACACAATACATGTAGACATATGGGCCATATATTAGAATGGAGCTATGAGGAAAATGTTTTGTCTCCATTAACAAAAATCCTAAAGAAGATTGTAGTAACATGTGTGGCTGAATTACCTATTTTGAGGGATCTCTTTGAAGCCTTTCCTTTTCACCATTGCACATATAGGTCCTTACAGAATTCAGGTGAAATAAAAGATCACAGAGCTACCTAAGATGCACTCACAAACATGGAAATCATTTTATCTAAGTGAGTAATATAAGAGTTTCTTTCATACACCCAAATACCACTAACATGTCTCCTACCTAATTGCAGAAAACTCAATAGAAATAAATCTGCTCAAGCGCTCACATATCTCAAAAACCCAAACATGCTAACAGTACCAAAACAATAAGAATAAATCAACAAAAGAATAAAAAATAATGGTAGTAAACGTACCATGTAATGTCAAATAATCCTAATACAATGCCTTCAACATGCACAGGGCAATATAAGTATACATAATAAATTAAAAACTGTCAAATTAAAAGCAATAGATTATGTTCTCTTACTTTGAGAGTTTAAGTGAAAAGAGAAAAATATATTTTAAATAAAACTATGTTGTTTAATAAAGTAAGCTTGTTATTTCCAGGATGCTCAAACAATATCTTCTTTTCCCCATATTCTTTTAGTGCATAAATCATTAGGAGAGTTAAATGTAAAGCAACCTTTAAGGGAACAGGACTCAGCCAAGGAGTTAATGAAAAAGAGCCAAGTAGCTAGCAAACAGAAGAGCAGTAAAAAGGAAAGATTCATCAGGGATCTCACCTAATAAAGATGGAAAAGACTTTAGGCTACCTGGAGTAGCTGTTATTTGAGGCTTTGAAGGACAGGTTATTGTCAGCATTTGTCAGCAAAGACCAATGTACAAATGATTCTGCTTTCTACATGGAGTTTGCATTAGGTTGTCTCCCACAGCCCTTTCCAGAACTCTTTTTCTAGGAATCCATAAAATTGGACTGGAAAATGACCCAAGAGTCTTCATGTCATAACAAATGCTGAAAAAATATTTCAACAATGTTGTTCTTTTTGCTTCTGTTACTACATTGAACAAGGCACTGGAGCACTTGAGAGCCTAATTTCTCACCCACATCCAAGCAGGTCTCAAGAGAAAAGAAGAATGTCAGGAAACCATCTGAGGTTCTGTGATCCCAGACCACTACCAATGAACAAGAAAGGACTGGACTGAGTGTCTAGATTCGAGTTACGTGTTGACCTTAAGATATTACACAAGGGTAGGGTGACAGGTTAGAAAGTCTCTCCTCTGTGGTGTCCCTTGGACAAGATAGTGCCCCCGCATTCCCTGTCCCTGGCAGAGAAGGGCAAGAGGTAGGAGAAGAAATGAGCTACAGTACCTTCTATTTGGATATATTCTATGAATGCATATAAACTCTATTTCCTCATGTTTATTTTAATTTATATTTACTTTAGAAGTACTCCCCCATTTCCAACACCATTTTCCCCAGGCATTTCAATATTTATGAAGCTATATAAATGAGTATATGGAGATTGAGCATTCCTTTATACAAAAGCAGTGGTAAGATTGACAGACTTCTGTACCTTTCAGTGACTGATGTTGAGAATTGAAAATATAATTTTCCCAGAGGGGCCATGTGACTCCTGAAAAAAACTGCTAGTTTTATACTTCACATTTGAGGCAAAAAATACTCAACAAATAAAGAAAGAAAACCAAGATGCAGGGAGGAAAGCACTAGGTACTTTGTGAGGCTGCAGTTAGTACCTGCCCTTTCCCGGAACACTTTTCCTGATGCCATTTGAGAAGCATAGACTGCACTGCCTAACGAGTCACAGTGTACACAGTTACAGTAATCACCATCAGTGTCAGGCTTTTTAAGATGACAGTCTCACACACCCTTTCATGTCATCCTTGTTAGTGATAATCCAGTGGTACAACGCTGCACAATGCAGCTATGTGTGTGGCAACAAAACTATGATTTCATATCTTTTTACTTTGTGTTGCACCTTTAAATATCAATAACTTCCCTGTAACTATCTTCCAGTTCTCTGCAGTGCTATCGAAGCCCCACATGAAGAGTTCAGCTGCCATTTCATTCATGAGTCGCTGCTGCCAGAAATTAAAGAACACAAATCGTGCTCACTCTTGAGCTGCTGATTTAGTGCTGGTACAATGTTAACGACAGGGTAAGTTCCCCTGTTGTTAGGGCTCAGGAATCTTTGCGCTGTGCTATGAAAACTCTGTTCTTTTCCAGGGAGTGCCACTACTTATGCTTTTGCCAGTAACGGTGCTGAAAATTTGGCGTGAGATTTGTTCATGCAGATTCAGCCAGAGACCTTGTTTTTTGTGCTTCATTACTGCTGTTTTCCTTAATTCAAAAATAAGTCATTCTAGATTGAACGTAAATGTTTTACTCTTTGACTATGGAAACAATGAGATGACAATCCAAGACTAATCACATATTCAGTAACAATAACTGAATAGGTTTACTCAGCATGCATACATTTTAAGAGACAGTTTCGTAACTGTGTTGTACTAGAGGGCAGTAAAACCTTCTGCTTCACTGAGCAGATCCTGTGTCCAAATCTTCATTTACATCCCTGTGTGGGCTGTAACACTGCAAACTTGGAATTGAGCGTGCTTTCCTCCCACCTTCATCTTCTCCCAGCCATTAAAGTTTATCGGAAGAATAACACTAGATCTACATTAAGCTACAATCAGTATGCTACTTGTGGGCCCTCTTCTGTTTTCTTGCAGTCTTAATTAATCTATGCATGTGAATGTGTTTATTTTTTCTCTTACTTTCAGTGGAATGTTTAGGGATTTTTTATGTTCTGAGGATCTTTGTGCTGAAGCACCATTTTATGAAATTCATTTATTTCTGAAAGCAAAAATATCTGCAAGCCTGCTTTAAATATCATTTATTAAGGACAGGCATCAGTTCTTGTTTTCTGCATATGATGATGTAGGTAAAGAAACATTTTCCATTTCCTTTTCTTTTTACAAAGGCAGCTTACTGCCATTTGCATCTTGCTTCTAAAATGTTGGGCAGTTTTATTCAAATACAGATTTTCTGATTAAGAGACTTGTAGTATGCTCCCCACATGAATGAGACATCCTCAGTTAGGCATAATCTTCCTCTATTGTTAAGACATTTTTCCCATTATGCAACATCCAGTGTTGTATTTCCAATGTAAGTATATTCATTAGCAGAAGAAAACACGGTTTTATTAGCAAGAAAGATATATTTTAGAAGCATTTGGTTACTTAGCAACAGCTTCAGGTATTAAAACTTCTTTTACTAACACTCAAAAAAAAAAAAGGATGCTGCTTACTACAGTACATTAGATCAGCATGCTTTGTGTAAAGGATTTTAACAGTCAAGAGATGTGACTGTGTTTAAGATTCTTTTTTCCAGTCACTAGTTCATTGTCAGCAGCAGCTACAGAGCAGCTTTATGTGCATTCAGAGACAGCCAGGAAATTAGTTCTGCATGACTGACTCAGCACTGTAGCACTGAGAACAACTCTCACCCATTTCCTTAAACAATTGTTTATTTCTTGGTGTGATAACGATGTTAAATATCACAATTCTTCAGGAAAAATCTCAGCCACTTCATTTGCATTCAAGGTAAAAAAGTATTAGTGCGAGCAAAGTGAAATCCTAGCTTATTTCTGGCATTACAAGGGCTAGACTTTTTTTTTTTTAATTATTATTGAAAGTTCAGAATAATTCCTGATAGCTTGTTTAGTGTTTTCTTTGATGCTAAATAGAACTGAGAAGCAAAATGTCAGCAAAACGAAATCAAATGAAATTAATAGAGCATTTTTAAAGTGAGAAATCTAAAATGAAATTAAATCCCTGAATCAAAAGGGTTTATTAAGCTTTATATGACAGGAAAACAAGTCAGATCTTTTTAAGGTCTGTATACACTGAAAATTAAGATGATTCATGGCAAAAGCAAAGACTTAGGGTTCAGAAGATAAATATTCAACAGATTATTTTTTGTGCTATCTTTTGCTCAAGCTGCTTGAGATTCCCCAATCTCGGAATTTAGCCACCTACCCCAAGGTAAACACAAAGTCCTAGGCAGGAGTTCGGCACCTTTGAACAGGCCCTGGAAAGGCAGTTAGCTGCCCTCCGAATGCAACATGAAACAGGCTGTTCTGTAAGAAAACAAAGGACATCCAGAGCCTCGCTGCTTTACCCACACAATTTTATGAAGTCACATTGCATTCATAGCATTGAACCCTTCCCTGAACATAGGAACTATACCCTTGATCCTTGAGCACTGTCAGAGCTTACTCATTTCTTTCTAAACCCATCCAGAAGAAAGCTTTCTATTTCCATTATCAAGATAGTGGTTAAAGTACTCATTCAGGAGGGTGAAAGGTGCAACTCCTAGGTTTGGGAAAGCTTAAAGATAAAAAATAAGGTGCATTCAAAGTTTACAAGGTTCCAGAGCTAAGTAGCAACCGAGCGGTTTTTCAGTAACACTATTTTGAATATAGGCAATATATTCTCTCCAAGGCCTTCTGAAAGGGCCTGAACCCTTTTACTGGAGCCTAATAATTAATGTTTCCTTCATAGCTATGAAGTTTTAAACTGAAAATACTGTCTGTCAGTGGTTTGTATTCCTTTGCTCTTAAAATGGAGAGTTCTTCAACCAGGGGTTTGCTTTCTATTACAAGTTTCCATAAGGTGTTAGTAAATAGTGCTAAAGAACCACTAAAACCAGTGTGGTTTCTAGTAAAGCTCTCTATTACTAATATAATTTGTCTTGCCACATACAGAATATTTTTCAGTTTGACTATTAGCTAAAGCAAAAAGTCCGCTCTTATTTATGGATTTTTCTGTTCAGTTGGGTACTTTTGCTTCCTGTAGCAACGTTCTGTTTATTATTAGAGAACGAAAGAATATTGCTTGCTGTTGTGAAAATTCTGCATTTTCTTTGATGTCTGATAAGAGGGTTTTTTTTCTTATTAACCTCTGGGACAGCAAGACAATTTCATGCTGTCAGTAAAGTAGTGACAAGATCTGGCTGTTTCCTCTTTCCACCCTCTTTCAAAAAATAAAAACAAAATAAAATAAATGGCTGATCCATAAATATAGATTTCATGAAACATAGAGGACATTCCATATTGGTTATGTGCAGGGAAGAAAGATAATGACACTTTTTTTTTAATACATTTTACTGGTGTGAGTAGCTGAGTAACTTCAGTTTTCAGTCTTGAATAGGTCAGTAAGGAATTCCCAAGTGATGGAATAAGAGTGATATGTGAAGAATAAAGAAATGTTTTAGTGTAAGAAAGATGTGTTATATGGCAGGATTGAAGCTCTAAATCTGAAATTTATATCACTCTGTCCAGTCAAAAATGTCTCTTCTGAAACGTGTCTGTAACATGCCCTCCTTCTGCATGGAAGACATGTCATTAAAACCAATGTCACCACCACCATAGTTATTGCAGGTAAATGTACTTATCCAGCAACACATCAATAAAAAGCCAGATGGAGAAATAAAAACTTTGCAGAACATCACATTAAACGGTAAAGGTGAAACCTGTATGCCATGCATGGTTCACTAAGATCATGCATGCTATATAATTCCCCCGACACTGACACATCCTTTAGAAAATTTAAAACTGACCGCTCTGAAAAAAAATACAGTTGATTGTAAACATAGTAATGGATACCTCTCAGAGCCCTCGCTGCAACTTTGAATAAATGTTTTTAATGAGTTTTATCGTTAATTAGTAAGACTTCACATTTAAATAAATTAAATTCTTAAGTAAGCATCCCAAGGTAATAAGAAAGTAACAAAATGAGTCAGCAATGTGGTTTGAAGGAAGGAAGGCCAACAGCATCTTGGGCTGCATTAGGAAGACCATTGCCAACATGTTGAGGGAGGTGATCTTTAACTGCCCAACACCTCATTCGCACCTGGAGTACTGGGTCCAGTTCTGGACTCCCCAGTACAACACAGATACAGACATAATGGATCAAATCTAGTAGAGGGCCACCGAGCTGATTAAGGACTGGAACACCTGATGTATGAGGGCAGGCTAAAAGAGCTGAGGCTGGTCAGCCTGGAGAAGAGAAGGTTCAGGGAGGATCTCATCATTGTTTATAAATATCTGATGGAAAGGAGTAAAGATAAGGAACCACACTCTTCTCTGTGGTACCCAGTGACAGGACAAGGTGCACTAGGCATAAACTGAAAAACAAGAAATTCCACCTAAAATTTCTTTTTTGTTGGTTATTTGTTTGGTTGGTTTTGGGTTTCTGAGGATTTGATTGAATTCTAGAATAGATTTTCCATAAAGACTGTGAAGTCTCCATCCTTGGAGATATTCAATTGGACATCCTGGTGTGGCTGATCCTGGGTTTGCGCACGGCAGTTGGGCTACGTGATCTCCAAAGACGCTGCCCAGCACATTGGGGACAGACATTTTAGTAGGGCCTGTAGCAATAGTACAAGGGGTAATGGTTTTAAACTAAAAGAGGACAGATTCAGGCTAGATACAAGGAAGAATGTTTGATGAGAGTGGTGAAACCCTGGGACAGGTTGCCTAGAGATGTGGTAGATGCCCCATCCCTGGAAACGTTCAAGGTCAGGTTAGATGGGATTCTCTGTAACCTGATCTAGTTGAAGATGTCCTTGATCACTGCAGGAGGGTTGGACTACAGGACCTTTAAAGGGTCTCTTCCAACCCACACTATTCCATGATTCTATGATTCCATGATTCTGTGAAAATGGAACTTCAGCTTAGGGTTGTACCTAGAATTCATTAATCAGTTTGAAACTTAATAACCAAAACAAGAAAACATGCAAATTGTATAACACACGACTGATTTCTAAAAGGTACTAATCGTACTAACCTAAGGAGTCCTTCTCTGATACAGGAATTAGACCCTGCAAATCTGCAATTTATTGGCTGAATGATATTTAAACCTTTGTCTTCCTTCTTTAATTTAGATGCTGAATGATTATACTTATTAGTTTTACCTAGTTCTGAGCTGGCGTTGCACATACCCTTTTACAATTCAGGGTGATATGAGGCTGCATTTGCATATGCCATTACATCAAAGTATAGTCATTTATTGATTTAAAAGTGTTATTAAAAATGAGCACTTGTTTTGCACTGTGCTGGTGGGTCAAGTTACCTCCTTCTATCCAGATCTAGGAATTCTCCAAGGACATAAAGACTCAAACCAGAGACAGAGGCAGGCATCCCCTTAGAATGCTTGGCCTAGAGGCAGACAATGTAGCAAAATTCCACATTTATATATGCACCTGGTTGTGCAGTAAGGTGTTATATAGGGCAATGGCCTAAATCTAAGCCTCAGTCCAGACCTGGTTTGATCTGGAGGTATAAGAGCCCACCAATTCACATAGTAGTGTGACAATTTATGGGGACACACAAGTTAAAGAGTAACACACAGGCCACTCATTTCTAGGGGGTACAGGCGTGTAATTGATATAAAATGGTCCAAAACCCAGGATTACCAGCTATCACAAGAGTAACTTCTGTGGAAACAGTTAATCGAGCAGTAACAGAAGACCAAATGGGAGGTAATGGGCTCAGAGTGTGGTCCAGACGGGAAATTAAATTAATTCAACCCCAGAAGAAAACAATCACCCTGATTACACTACAAATAATGGTAGACAATGATCCTGAAATGTTTTAGAAGCATAAAATGCTTTAGGTTGTAAGGGGTCTATCATTTAGGCATGTTTCTTAAAGCAGGATCAACAACAAAGTTAGGTCAGGCTGTTCAGAGACATGTCCAGCCCTGTTCCGAGTATCTCCAAGAATGGAGTTCTCAGAGTCTCTCTGGGCAGCCTTCTCTAGTTCTTAAACACTCTCACTGTGATTTTTTATTTATGCCTCCAGCTGGAAGGTTTCTTGCTGCAATTTGTGTCTACTGCCTCTTGCTCATTCACTGTGCATGGTTGACAGAAGTCTGGTTCTGTCTTTTCTATAAACCCCTTTAACTTTTGGTGGAATGCAGTTAGGTTTCCTTGATCTCCTCTTCTGCAACCTGAATAACTCCTATTTAGTCATCTTCAGCTCCGGTCCCTAATTACCTTGGTAGTCAATTGTTGGACTTTTTGAAGCCTATCAATATCTCTTTTCTACAGGAGGGGGAGATATCTAGCATAGTCTCATATACATGGTCTCAAAGAGAAACCAATAATACCACTCTCTGACTACGCTGCTACTCACTCAGTATGCAGTTAGCTTTTACAGAATCACAGAATGGTTTGGGTTGGAAGGGACCTTAAAGATTATCTAGTTCCAACCCCCCTGCCATGGGCAGGGACACCTTCCACTAGACCAGGTTACAAAAAGCACCATCCAACCTGACCTTGGATGGAGGGGGCATCCACAACTTCTCTGGGCAACATGTTCCAGTGCCTCACCACCCTCTCCGTGAAGAGTTTCTTCCTGATATCCAATCTAAATGTAGCCTCTTTCAATTTAAAGCTGCTACCCTTTGTCCTGTCACTACATGTTCTTTTGAAAAGTCCCCCTCCAGTTTTCTCGTAGGCCCCTTCAGGTACTGGAAGGCTGCTATAGGTTATCCCTGGAGCCTTCTCTTCTCCAGGTTTTTCACTTTATTTGTGATTCTAGGTTGTTGTTTTAACGGGAACTCTCTGAAGAACTTCTGAACAAATGGAACAGAACATGTAATTCTCTCTCAAACCACCTTTAAATCCAGGCTGAAAGAGAAGACTTTACCTGCAGTCACTGTAAAATTAAAAGAACAATCAGATCTTCCTCCTGGCAATTCTGACACAATATCCTTTTTTAACTTGTAACAGATGTGCTTTAATCATATCATGAGAGAAAAGAAACAAAATTTCCCAGGTGAAGTTTCATTTCCCTTCATCCTCACTGAGAAACAGCTGGAATACTGATAATGTACACTCCTCTACTTTCCTATACACTCTCATTATGGTTAATGACCTAGTCAGTATAAGTTTTAGCTTCATCTATACTTTGCACATATCTAGCCATGTCTTCAGTTTCTCAGCATTTCCTAAAGTATTTTTTATCTTTTTACTTGAAAATAAATCTTTATCTGATCACAGAAAAAATAGTCCTATCTAGTTCCATTACAATAAAAATTATGTAGATTAAAAAAATCAGGATATATTAAAAACAAGTAAATTGAAGCTTGTATGTACAAGATTTAATTTAAATTACCTGGGGTTTTTTCCCATCATTAACCTCACCGTGATATCATTGTTAGAGAGCAATGATTCCAGTTGTATGGAACAGAATCATGAGATGCATATTGAAATAGAGATGTTGGCCCGGATATAAGGCAGAGAAACTTTCTGGTTCATGATGCTTCCTACTTACAGATTTCTGAACAAACATGACCATTTGAATCTAAGGAACAACTTTTTTCTGATTCCCTTCCAGCTCCTTTGAGACAATTTATAGCTGCAGTGTGTACTAAAGGCAAAATTCAGTGAACTGTCCAAATGCATAATTGAAACTCCATAACCGTAAGATTTTCTACAGGGTCATGATAGTGGTAAGATATTTCACCACTTGGATCTTAAGTGCTTCACTGGCTTAGATTTTATAGAATGCAAATGTAGAAAAAAAAATGGTAGAAAGAGGGAATTACAATTACTGTCACCGGAAATTCAATGTTTTGACAGTGATCCAGAGGAGGCAAATTAGATGTACATATAAGCAAATCCAAGAATGAAATATCAGAAAGCTGATCTGGAAGCAATGAAGAGGTCAAGATCAAGAAAAGTCCTAATGGAATTAATCTCATACCCAGACAGACTTCATGCTGAAGGACCAAATAGGAGTGTTAGATGCAGTCAAACAATGAAAATGAATGAGGTGCCTTCTTGTGAAAATGGAAGAAAAGACTAATTAGAATTGAGTGTAATGATGTTTGACTTCCATACAGACTAGCTGTTCTCCATCATAAAACAACCAAGACTGAAATGAACAAATGAAGACGTTTTACAGCAGGAAGCATTTCAGGGCAGAGTAGACAAGAAAAAGCTGTAAAGTTGCCCTTAAATTTAAAACTAATAATTAAAAAAGATCAGCATAAAATCAAAATTCAAAGTAGGAAATTAAGCATTGTCATCTTTTTAAAATACACAGACAGAAGAGTAGTTTTAAATTAAAAACAAACAAAAAAACCACACACACACAAAAAAAAACCACCACCAAAATCGAGCATTCTGAATATCTATCCAGCAAAATCAGGTCTATTTTTTATGAAAGCTCAGCAGTCACATTTCACATTTCTGCACAAATAGCGCAGAAAACCATCCCGAAGCACATATGAAGGCAAGGAATGGCATTATCTCTAGTGACTCTATAAACTTGTTTGAAAAGGTTAGTTTAGCAGTGGTAGTTTCAGCTGAAAGGCTATGAAGATTAAAATGTGTTTGCTCAGAAGGAATTCAAATGAAACTAATAGATAACTAAATATATTATTGTGCTAAGACAAAGGAAAAGTAGATAGAGTCAGAACCATTGAGTGTGGGATCCTTGCCTATTATTCAAAAGGGAATTAGTGATTTGCTAAATAAGATTCAGCAGCCAGATGTATAAGTGTTTGAGGGATCAGACAGACGCAGAGAATGGTTTAGCAAAAGGACAGCCAAGTTAAAGAGGAGAACGATCATTAAATGGGAGATTCAGGAATCAAGTCAATGAACTAAACTGAAATACCAGGAGTGAGGGGAGAAAAAATATGCACTGTGAGATACTGATGAATTCTTGCTCTATCAACTTCGTGCCAACTGAGCGTTTTAACCATACACATCCAGCATAGCTTTCAGTTATTTTGCTCACACACCAAAATTGCCTTTTTATGATAACATTGATATATTCTACTGGAGTACTGAGTATAAACTTAAATTAAATGTTTTTCCTTAGAAAAATAATTAAACTTCTTATTCATTTGAGAGCATATCATGATGCATTTTAATTTGGAAAGAAAAAAGGTTAACACCAAATTACACTAATAACCAAAGTAATATTAATAATTTTGAAATGAAAAAGATAAGAGTTCATTGATTGTGAGCAATTAGTCTGTAACAGCAGGTAGCATGAGATTTCATTACACTGAAAAATTTCTACTTTGTGCCCTCAAGGGATTTAGTTTTTATGTTTAAATGAATTTAAAAAGCATCCTAACATGTACATGCATAATGTCACAGTGAACCTTGTCCTTTCCCTGTCTAGCCTCCACTTTCTCTTTGACCCTGATTGCATATGGCACTTAGCTTGTATGGTTCCCGAGGAAGCATCCAATTCTTTTTTTCCTGAAACAGTCAGTGCTCACTCACACCTAGGTAATATTCCTGGAGCTGAACTCCCAGATATGTGCACCTGGAGTTGCAAAGATGACGTCTGAATACCTATGAATGGTAGTGGGTTGACTCTGGATGGCTGCAGACCCCCATCAGCCCCTCTGTCGATCACTCCCCTCCTCAGCAGGACCAGGGAAGAAAATCAGATTAAAAGCTTGTGGGTTGTGAGAAAGACAGGGAGATCACTTACCAATTACCAGGCAAAATAGACCTGACTTGGGGAAAAATAATTTAATTTCTTGCCAATTAAAATAGTAGAATAGTGAGAAACAAAGACAAAAATTAAACACCTTCCCCTCAACCCCACCTTCCCCTTCTCCGATCTTGATGTTCACACTGCTGTTTCTCTTTTTGTTGTTTTGTTTGTTTGTTTGTTTGGGGGGTGGGGGTGTTTGGGGGTTGGGTGTTTTGGTTTTTTGGGGGATTGGTTGGTTGTTTCTTTAACTCACACCTCTCTATTGTGTAGCGTTTTACCCTTTCTTACACACATTTTTCTGGAGATGCCACCACCTTGGCTGCGGGGCTGAACTGTGCAGAGCCGTGCCCTGCAGTCAGTCAGTTGGAACCGTCTGTGTCCAGCACAGGGCTGCCCCGGCCTCTCCCCACAGGGACCACCTGGCAGCCCCCGCTGCTACCAGCACCTGGGCACCCGCATCCCGTACAGATGCAGAACCAACCACAACTGAATCGTACCTAGTTTGTGCTCCAGGCTTTCTGAGGTCATAATCGAGAGCAGGGGCTTCACTGCACTCCTCTGTCTGGCAACAACATGCTCTGGTTAGTTGTCATTTACATTTAGGCAGTGGTTACATAATCCTTTCCAGTTGTTCCTGCAGTGTGTTATAGCTGCACCAGCACAGCCTGGGAAGCTGTTTTGGAATTTTGTTATTTGAACTAATCCAACCACTTTGTGAGATGTTTTGATAAAATATAATTGTCTTTCCTAAGGCTTTCTACAGCAATATTTTTAGCCTGTCCCCCTGAGATACTTGCAGCTCAGCATACTTCCTTCTCCGAATCTAGCCTGTATCAAGCTTCAGGACTAGCACAACTGATGTACTCTTCCTATTTGTGGTTTTTTTTTTGAAATGCTAAGGAATAGTAGAATATTTCTGCTGTATTTTCTACTTCCAGGTTTTTAAGAAGATTTCATTCATGCTTACAATAAGAACACATCATGACTTCCAATATGCAAACTGGAATGCTTGAAGCACGAACCCTGCACAGACAGGCAAGATTGCATTTTCCTAACCACTGCATGTGGCCCACTCATGCTAGGGGGGCATTTATTTCATACCCACCTCTACCAACTTCCTCAAGATATTTTAATGCCTAAAGATTTCAAATGCATCTTCCTACACCATGCTGATTGCAGAACTTGCAAAGGTAAGCAAAATCCTGCTGTACCCTTCTGTGTGGCAAGACAGCATCTTCTAATGGCTACTTGACTCATCTCAGCCACCCAAACGATGGCTGCATTTTCATTACAAGGAGAACAGAAAAAAAAACTCATCTTCAAAGAAAAATCATGCTTCCTTGATTATCTCCAGCAATTGTAATACTTCTGTCAATATCTCACACAGCTGAGTCCAGAGTCGAAGCACATACACACTGGACATAAAGGTATTTACATGTAGGGAGCTAAGAGGAAGCAAAGAATAAAACATAGGTTAGAGCTGAGGATAAGCTTTTCTGGATAAATGCATGACAACACCAGCAATAGTGAGGAGAATGACAGATGTACTGCAGTGGCTGGAAAAGAAAATTAGCTTCCTCAGGATCTAATTTGAGTATACTTGTTTGTTTTACCAGAGCTATGTTATAAATACATTCTGAAGAGTGCCAATCACTTGTAAAGCAATCTCAGAATGATATGCATTCAATTACAAAACAGTGTCCTGCTGTGAAATCTGGAAGACATCTTCTTAAGCTGTTTGAAACTGGACTATATAAATACCTAGACAGCACTTTGTAGGGAGAATCATACCCTGAGAAGAACATTACCTTAACAACCCAATAGATGTTTTGATTTTCTAATTTCTATAACAGTCATCTCAGAGTGTACATAACTAGAGGGCTGTAACAAATACATGCATTTTTCTTACTATATTTAGTAACAGCCTCTCCGGAACCTGGAAATACTCATTTCCTTATTCTTCTCTGCTTCTGAAATGTTTTTCACAGTATTTCAAGAGCTGTATTTAGAAATTAATTATCTAGATCTAATCTACATTATTTCAGTGAGAAATGAATTCATCTTTTACTAACAGCAACATTCAAATGTTTATAGAAATGCTGCTCTTTAACCAGTAATCATGATCCCTAAATTCTTATAGTGAAGAGTGAGAAACATAGACCCAAGGTTCAGGCAATACAGATAACCAGGCTAAGGCTACAGTTGTAAGCAATTTGCTTCTTCCTCTTGCACAGTAGCACTGCTGGTAGTTTCATCAGACTTGCATATTTTTCTGGTAGTACAATAGCCACTGCTGGAGGACATTTTACTGTTTTTACAATTAACAAGTAGTGCTGCATAGTAGGGCTAAGTTGAAAGAGCTAAATAGCTGGTGCTGAGGATCTGATGTTAATGTTATACATGTTTCAGAGATTGTTATGCCACAACTAGT
Organism: Eurypyga helias; assembly: GCF_000690775.1. Taxonomy (NCBI): domain Eukaryota; kingdom Metazoa; phylum Chordata; class Aves; order Eurypygiformes; family Eurypygidae; genus Eurypyga; species Eurypyga helias. Next base: position 27,442 of record NW_010249345.1, on the reverse strand, counting down.
TTGGTCCCATCCACTGGATGCTTCGAAACAGCCAGGATGCCTGAGGTAGGCAGGCCAGGAGCACATTTTAATTTCATCCCAAAGGAGTTTTCCTGATTGCTCCAGGACAATAAGGAGTGCCTTCGTGACACCAAATGCAGGGAGCTAACTGGGAGATTCACCTTGAGCATGATTCTCTGATCTTAACTACAACCCTAATATGAACATGTCTTGCCAGAGATTCCTCACACAGGGTTTTGGGCTTCTTTTTGTTTGTGACAATATCATATGGTCACGAATAAATTCTGTGTTTAGTTTCTTGAAAACATAACAGTAGTTAAGGAGTGACAAGATCCTTCATATAAAATTACTTTGTTAGAAGAGCATGACAGCCTGTTGTTTATATTATTTAAAAAAAAAAAAGGCAATAAAAAAGACAGTATCAGATGAGGTCAGGTCCATGTGTATCCAGGCTTAGCAGAAAAAAATTCTTCATGGTCTCTAGGTCGAAAACCTCATTCTAATCTGCACTGCAGAAGTAACCGAGACTGCAGTAGTGTCAGCAACTGCTTCAGGGGAAACATTAACAAGTGGATTCTGCTTCTAATACTCCTTCAAAGGCCTGTTGTGCAGGGAATTTCTGTGAAGTTGCGGAAGCTGATCTGGAGGGGTCAAGGAGATGAGCCGTATAACCTTAATAACATTTAAACTACCAGACTGAACAGCTCTAGGTTGGTGAGGGTTTCCATAAGGTGGAAGGGAAAGATTTGCCCCTGAAGTAATAAAATAATATGGAAAGTTACTTCAGTATGTCAAATGCTAGATAATGAAAGAAAGGAAGAGAACAAAAGAAGGGAGGTGGGGTAGTTTGTCTATTTGTTTTTACATTCTATGTAAACAGAAAAGAAGGATTTTTCACATTGTCTGCAGCCAATACTGATAAGACATACAAATTCTATCAAAACCAAGAATTTCCACAGGAATTATCACCTCAGTGTTTGTGTAATTTTCAGATTGAGAGTGAAAACAATAGGACTTCCTTGCCCAAATCTGTAACTATAAAGAAATATATGGAAAGCAAAATGTCTTAAAATTTGACATATTAAGATACATTTGACCTACTGCCATCCTATAAGATTATGCCCTATTGCATACTATTATCTATGTGTGAATATACATACCTATGTAAATCCACAACCATGCAGTACAGAACTAGATAGTATTTTGTCCTGCATTACAACTTAATGACTACAAGCTGTGCCCATTCAAAAACTTCTGGGAGTTCAAAAGTTTCAAAACCACTTCGCTCTCCTCCAGAATCTATTTCTTATGTGTAATTCCAGTTCAATTTTCATCCAATACAGGAATGACCTGTGGAAACAATTCTTTTTTCTCTTTGGTAAAGACCTTGGTGGACATGTAATAAACATTTAACCCTTACCAGAAGTGGTGTGAGAATGTGTCTTGACTGGAAGACAGATACTGCATAATTCTGCTCTCCCATTAATCACAATCCCTATGTTTTCTGTCACATAATAAAGCTCTCTTCTACAAATAAAAACTCTAGATCTTGTCCAGTGTAGAATTTTTGTTTTGTATTAATAATTTTCTATTTTAAATAAAATGTTAAGATTCCATGTATGACTTGTACTCAGAAAAATAAGGAGTTGCAATATGTGCATAAATTCTTTAATGTTTGTAGTTGTTTATCTGGCTTACCCATTTAGCATAAGGGATATGGATAATTGTGAAAAGCAGTTAGTTGGCAGTGGGCTGAGAGGCTGTAAATATTTTGCCTATATATATTCTATATATGAAAAGATTGCCAACAAGGAAACATAATATACAAACATCTCTCTTTTTACATATAGTTGCAAGCTTTCATTCTGAAGGCACAATGTTTTTAAATTGTTAACTATAATTCCTTTCTATTCTTCATAGAATTATGAAGAGCAATAAAAAGATAGTTCTCTGAAATATTTTAATTTATGCACATTTTAGAAACCAATTTGGTAAATGAGAAATTGCAAGACATCTTTTCCAACATATTTTCCAACAACTCCAGGGCAAGTCTGATGCTGTTTATCACCACCATTATAATTTAATATTTCCTCTCTCCAACTTTCTCCTATTTTGCTGTTTTGTGTATGTACATTATCTAAGTATGTCTTATGTTTTTCACTGTTGTTATCAGTCACTGCAATGAACATATTCATGACGACAGCATCATAGCATTTTCAGTCCTGTTGCAATTATTCCAATTGCATCTGGGTGGAAAGAATTAGAATTCAGAATAATAATTCTGAGAAGCTTTAACAGCTTATTTAAAAAAATATGGAAAGAGAGAACATGGAGAAAATATAGAGACAGATGTTTCAGAACAGAAGTCAATGAGAAACTTGTCTTTGAGAGTCTGACATTCAAGTTATCAATTCCAGGAAAAATATTTAGGATATATCATCTTAAAAGAGGAACAAATATTTTTGAAAAACATGTTTAAGGAGTTGGAGAGCCTGAGGTAGCAAGAAAATAGAAGAACTGTGGTCTTTAATTGCAACAAGGTTGTGAGAAAATGCAAACTCAATTTGGATTGCCTCCTGACAAAATTTAGGCAAAGACTTAAGTACATCTCATCACCATCAAAAGTAAAGACAATCAGAAAACACAGACAAAATATTAAGCATGGCAACAGTTTGCCTTGTCGTTTTATGCATGCTGTCATTTTAGATTTGGCTTGCAGGGAGGAAATAAGTGAATTTTCCAATCGAGTTCTTTATTACAAGAATTAAACAATAAGTACTAATTTTTCAGTGCTTAGATCCTTGAAAATGGACGTTTGCATTTCATGTTTTAGTTAATTTAAACAAAAAATAGGCAACCACCACAGATTTGGATAGAACTGTACTCACTTCTAAAGGTAATGACTTTGATCTAGAAAATTTTCATTGATTCAAATTTATATTGCATTTGAAAAATATATATTTGTGGGTTTCATTATTAATCCTTTCTGACTTTTCTCTACTATGAAATTACCCTATCACCTTTGGCTCATATCAGATTAGCACATAGTAACCCAACAAAAACTCTAGTAGATCTTGAAGTAACAGAAGTTTCAGTAAGTTGCCTATGAAATAAAAAAATACATAAAATGTGCTGCTTTGACATAAAGTTCTGAAAATTACCACAGTTAACACTGTATCATTTACAATTGCTATTAATGTTGTTAGGTTGTTTTTAATATTTCTGCTGCATCAGAAATATGCTGTTTCCCAGTCAATTAGCAATTGCTAATTCATCTCTCCATGTTGTATCACTATACACATTCATATAAGTTGGCAGAATTATGGAAAATTACATCATAAAAGACTATATTTGAACACTTATGTATGTATTATCTGTTGTTCCTATGAAATGCTTTCTAAATATGCTTTTGTATGCCATTTTGTATGCCCTTTATAAGAATTACAAACAAAAAAAAAACCCAACCTTCTAAGGTTTAGTTTTTATTTGAATAGATATTTAATATTATGTTTTTTCTTTAATCAAAGAAAACTTATAACTATGCAGATCAAAAGGTTAAAGAGGACAACACTGAAATAATACCCTCACAAAATGGGTTCTATAAACTGCAGCTCAAAGATGCTTGAGTTCATGTAAATTCTTAAAAATTACCGAGTCGTTTGAAAAAAGTGCATTTCTACAATGGTATTTGCAGCTTGTTGAAAAGAGTATTAAAGAATGGTTAAATTATGTTCTTCTTATTTACTCTCCTCCATTGTAAATGCGGCTTTACAGATGGGGGGAATTGAACTGCTGTGACCATACTCACATCTTAGGTTCATCAAAGACAATCTGGTCTTGAATTAAAAAGAAATAAAAAAACATATCACTGCATAGACTATTATTATCTAGGCTTTTTGTTTGTTTTAATCTGCCAGTGAAGGGACGATTTTTAAATTATTATTACTAATGTCATATTATCCTGCAGACCATTTTTTGGTCAATTATTATGTTTCAAGAGATCATATTACAAGTAGATATGACTATGATTCATTTTATAAATTATTTTTCAATTTCAACACTTTTTAGAACACTTTTTTTTTTTAATCTACTTACTAAAATCTTCTGGATGCTAATACATATAGAGTATCTTTAACACAAGGTTATCCACCGTGAGGTTCTTCTCAAAATTCTCCCTATGTCCATGACATGTAAAAACATAAATACATCAGTGGGTCAGAGAAAAGGGTCCTTTTTATGCCCATTTATCTTGTACTGCCAATCGCCAAAATCCTTTTCAGGGAACCAATGATCCTGCAAATCCTCTTTCTTTAAAAAAATCAGCTAACATCCTGCATATTTGCCTATGAATAGTCTTCCTGCTTTGTGCAGTAATGCAGTAAAACTGCCTAAACGGTCGTCTCCTTCTTCTGCTTTGCCTTCTAATAAAAGGATCAAGGCTTTGGCCTTTATTGTTAAAGAGTGGCAGACTATTGTCCCCAGTTAAGCTTTAAAACCTCAGCTGAGACACACAGTGCAACTTCAGAGTTGGTCCCAAAATGTCCTCCTAGGTTGCAGAGAATAGTAATAGAAATGAGATTGGAGAATCAATGGGAGTGGAATGGACGTGGAAACAGCAGAAGGATGTCAGCAAATAGTGTTTATGTCTCCTAGATGAGCAGGTCAAGAAGATCCCTGCACTGGTACATGCAGGGTACTCAGGAAAAGAAAATTAAGGACAGCCCATACCCTCAACAGGATAAATGCTTTTTAAAACACAAAGGTTACAGAGACAAAAGAAAGCGAATCAATCCAAACAACGCATAGGGGACATAGAGGAAGCTTCTAGCAGTTCTTCACAAAAGTCACCCCTGTAGCCCCACCTAAACCAAACCCTTCACAACCCACTACATTGTCTAAAAAGACCCTCAATTTTCCTATATGGAAACAACCATTTCGTTATGTAAGAGGCTGTCATGGTTTAGGCCCAAATAGCAACAAAAGTTCATGCAGCCATTCCCTCACTCCTCCCCGTGGTGGAGAAAACACAAGGCTCGGCTCGTGGGTCAAGATAAGGACAGGGAGGGATGACTCAGCTATTATGTTCATGGGCAAAACAGGCTCAACATGGGGAAGAAAAATCAATTTAATTAGTTACCAATCAAATCAGAGTATGACAATGAGAGACAAAGAAAAACAGATCTTAAAAACCTTTTCCTCACCTCTCCCTTCTTGGTCTCAGCTTTGCTCACGATTGCTCTCCCTCCTCTGTACCAAGAGCGCAGGGGGACCGGGAACGGGGGCTGTGCTCAGTCTATCACACGTTGTCTCTGTTGCTCCTTCCTCCTCAGGGGGACGACTCCTCACACTCTGCCCCTGCTCCATCGTGGGGTCCCTCCGACGGGAGACAGTCCTCCATGAACTGCTCCAGTATGAGTCCTTCCCACGGGCTGCAGTTTTCTTCACAAACTGCTCCAGCGTGGGTCTCTTCGCGGGGAGCAGTCCTTCCGTAGCGGACTGCTCCAGTGCCGGCTTCACTTGCATTCATGGGCTTCTTTGGGCACAGCCCCCTGCTCCATGGTGGGTCCCTCCCCGGGCTGCAGGGGGGTCTCTGCTCCCCCGTGACCCTCCATGGCTGCAGGGCACAGCTGCCCTCTCACCACGGGCTGAGGGGAACCTCCGCTCCAGCCATCTCCTCCCGCCTCTCTGCTCTGCTCTGGGGGTCTGCTGGGCTGTCTCTCGCATCCACTTCTCTCTCCTTCTACTCTCTCCACTTCGTTTCCACTTCCACTGATGGTTCTCTTTTTGTTTTTTCCTCTTAAATATGTTAAACACAGGGGTGCTCGTGGGTTCAGCTGTGGCCAGAGGCAGGTCCGAATTGGAGCTAGGAGAGCTTCCCACAGGAGCCATCTCTGTGGCTACCAAAACCCCACCACCACACAAGTGCAACACAAAAATTGAAACCAGCAGTTCTTACTGAATGTCCAAAATAACTCATATAAATTAGTTGTAGAACAGAGTAATCTGACATCATACACTAGAAGTTTCAGCAATGGACTCTATTTGCATGCTATTTTTGAGCTGTTTCTTTTTCACTATTTAAAAGTTCCAGTATTTGTTTTTATTTCCTTGTAAGTCTATATAAAATGTTGAGTACTTAAAAATAACAGGAGCACAAATCTATTACCATTTTCTTTCAGGGAACAAATGCTTCACTACTATTTAAATGTTGTTTTGATTTAGAACTTGGGTTTTGCATGTTATTTCTTTGTTTATTGATTTAAAGCCAGAAAAGCAATAACCACCTGCATTTAAATGCCTTTTTGACCAGGAAAAAACTAATACATGGGTTTCAGAAAACATCTTGAACTGAAAACTAAAACGGTAACATGTAAATAGGGACTATTTTTACATTTTACATGAACAGAAATACAGAATGGAGAATGATTTACATTTGGACTGTAAGTCCACCTGGTATCTTCATAGAGCTATGGATAGCCTGTGTACGCATATAAAGAAGCATTAAGATAATTTTGTTTCAGATGAAGAGGTCTTACACAGTGATCTGTCTAATAGAATTGATGTACTTCTGAGGAGCACCATAAAGCAGCACTTCAACAAATAAAGGTCTAGCTGCAAAGTTGTGAAATGAACAAAGAGACAAATACATGCAAATTAATACTTTTCAAGTGCAAAAAAGGGGAAAAATATTACACTCTAGCAGTAAGTCTTATCAGCCTGTTGTGAGAAAAAAGAAAAATTTTCTACAAAGATACCACTGCAAGTAACCAGGAGTGTTAATTTATGTTCACTTAGATGAAGGAAATAGAGTCCATAAATATTGAGATCCATGAATGTAGTTGGATCTTAAATATTCTCAAGCTTTCCGGGGCAGGGGGGGAAGGTCAAAGATGGAGATTCTACAGTCAGCTAAAATCACTTTGAACCATGAAAACCAGAATTTCCTCAAGTGGCACAAAGCCAACAGAAATAATAAAGACACTACCTCTATCAGCCACCCGATGCTTTACTTCATACAGAGAGATAGGGACAGGAAAGTTTTTTGTTATTTCAAATACTTCATTGATTTCAGGTCACAGAGTATGCTTGTACCAGAGGTACAAGATGTTGTTGACTTCATCCTGCAACTGCAACTTGATCTAGAGTCAAGCAACTCCTGCCTATGGACCTCTTTAATGCATTTCCACTGCAAGTAAGCAATTTTTTCTCCAAATAATAGAATGTATAGAGATATTGGCAACTTCACAGCAGCATTTTTCTCTCAGACATACATATGCACGTACGTATCACTGTCATCCAAACAAAACACATTTTCTGTGCTTTCTCCTAAAAGTATATCCATTCATAATCACAGAGCTTGTGAAGTTCAAAATGTAAAACAAATATTACATTATCTAAACTATCCTTTTGCCAGTGCTGGATTGTACCTTACAAATTATTTCCTTTTTTGTTTCGATATTTCCAAGTTTTTGGTTTTAAAGTTTCAAGTTTAATTGATAGCACCATAAGAATAATATTCCTTTTCTTTCAGCCTAGATGTTCACTTTCATTTTCTTAAATCACAGTTTCATAATCTTTTGTAATTTCTGTTGTTATTCTTTTGATGCATTTTTTTCTGTGAATTTGCAACTTGGCAGACAGACAACTTGTTTTCTTCACATCTGCCTTTAAAAAATGCTGGACCGAATTAATCAATTTTGTAATAAACTGTTATTTAGTAAAGATGTTAAACAGCAAATCATACATAGAACTAGTTCTTCATAGTCAAGGCCTGACTGTTACAAGACTTAATTTTCACTTCTCTTAAGTCACAAATCATAAATTATTGTAGCTCTCCACAGAGACCTTGTGATCCATACCAAATGGAGGCCTTATTAATGCATTATGAATGACATATGCCATGATTTTGCCATGAATCTAGAACAGTCTTTTTCAAAAATTTAGAAAAAAGGATGATTTAATTTGTTCAAAACATAGCTTGTATATGAACTGTTGATCCATCATATTCTGTCATGCTCTGGAGAGCAAGGGCGTCTATTTATCTCCATATCATCTGCATTTACTATGGCAAATCTCTTAAAAGGAATACACTTTGACAAAAGGTAAAGGAATTTCACATGAAATCTTGTGATATCATCTGAAATAGGCGGATCTGGAACCAATTCATTGATTGTAAATTACTGCCAACTTTGATTTGAATAACAAGATGCTCCAGAGATTTCTGAGATATGTAGCCATAGGGAGCTGTTTGGCTACATAAGGATTTTTTTTTCTGTTTTTTAACACATCTTTCAACTTAATCAGATACACAAATGCACAACCTAGCACTCAGGGAAATTATGTGGATTTGTCACACTGCCTGAAGGATTTAGGATCTGTGAACCAATGAATGGATTACACTGAACTATGAATGTAATTTTCTCATCTGTAACAGATAAAATATGTATATTTGCCATATTAATGTTTAAGAATCTCAGAATATTAAATAATTCTAATAGAATTTGGTTTGTTATTAATTAAAAACTTATTATAAACTCTTTATTTTCCAAACCAGAGTAAGATAGTATAAACTGTGTGTATGTTAAGAGGACTTTAACAAGAAGAGCTGGTAAAATGTACTGCTGAATTTTTACACATCTTCTAATTATAACAATTCAAATCCTAGAATGAAACACAAAGGCAAATGCTTTATGTGTTAAAATATCTGGTAAAACATGCACTGACAGACCTCTTTTGTCCCTCTAGTCCACACTTGGCATAGTTTATCACTGTGATAATACTGATCATAGTCTTATGCTGGTCTATGATATCAGGGATTAAAAAAAAAAGAGTCTACAAAGTCTGTTCTGTGTCATTTCATTGACTTTTTAAAAGCATATAGCAATCTTGCAAACTGATAGGGAATCATTTAATGCAACAATACATATCTTTTTTAAAAATCACTGAGAAAATTCTTCTTCAAATAGACTTGAATTTTGAGTATTTGTATGCACAGATTTAAACAAAAATGAAGGGAAGGGAAGGCAAGGCAAGGCAGGTTCTGATGTTGGAGGAATTAAAGAAGGAATAAATGTATAATACACCTAAAATATAAACACCACAGAAAGGCAATAAACCTTACAAAGCCTAAAATTTAATCAAAAACAATTTTTAGTTTTTCTCCTCTATGATGTGGGAATAATGAACATTTAAAAGACAAACAACAACAAAAAAATACATAAGATGGTTAACATGCCAGATGCTGTAAATAAGAAACTTTGCTAAATATTGATATGAAACATTATAGTTTGTTGAAAAAACCCAAGCTCTTTCAAACATGTCAGTGTCAATTTCACCTTCTTTGGGCAGGTCTTAGCAGGTCTAAAGTATGTCCTGCAATGACAAAAGAGACACTGGCCAAAATTTTGTAAAGCCTACCAGAACCACATGCTTATTTTAGCAAAATTAACAGTCCATTTGTCAGGTTTACATAAAGAAACATTCTTTTTAAAGGCTTATGCTAAACACACACATAATAAATTCAATTGTATTCAGTGTATCCAATTTTAAAAGCATAAGAGTCTGAAATTACCTCAAGGACTTAAACCTGTTGGTCCTGATATCTTAAATATGAGACATAGCTTACTTAAGGAACCCTCCAGCCTACTGGAAATACAATTTATACAATACTAAAATCTCACTGCCAAAAACTAGGTAATGGTAACGTGACACACAATGTCACCTAACCTGTCTTTCTGTAAATCTAAGATATCATATAGAATGAAAAAGATGCTGCAATTCCTGGGTGTTACTATCTGCTTTAACTTCACTTCTGTGTAAAAGTCAAACTATTGACTGGCTCTGGACAGCAAACACTGGACAGCATCAGATGAGCTGCTGAAGTACTGAGGTCATGCCCAAGAAACTGGAGGAAACCAAGAGTGACCTCCTTACAGGTCAGTTGCTGGGAGGGAGGATTGGCACAGCCTCAGCTAAAGTCAGATCTCCAACACCACCGACACAGAGGGATCCCAGACAATGCAGAGGTGGGATGGGGAGGTGACAGAGTGGGAAGAAATAACTGAATATTGTTTTTTCAGAAATCATGCATTTAAAAACATAACATACTTTGTGAATTCAGTGTCAAATCAATGAAACCTGAAACATAAAATGTGCTATTTATGGTTCCATATATTAATGTTACAGATGTTTTATCGTGGTATTTTGTTTCTTCACCTGAAACAATATTCAATTTAGGATTTTTCATCCTTCTGTCACCAGAAGGAAAGAATAATTAATCCTACAGAAGTGAGAAACACATTGCCCCTGGAAGTTCCTGTGGAGCTTAGAACTCGACAGGAGCCTGGACCCAGAAGCTCTGCCTCTTACATGAAGAAGTGTGTTATTTCTGTAAGAGTAAGAATTCATGGCCTCCAGCTACCAATGACTGCAGCACTTATAGACCCCATGCTTCCTCTTAGACAGGATTTTACCTATGTGAAAGCAGGTGTCTTGGCTCTCAGCTCCTTCTGAGTGCATTGGAAGCCAATTCCT